>NW_020837974.1:10733898-10800530 GCF_003676395.1 Aethalodelphis obliquidens
AAAAAAAAAAAAAAAAAAAAGAAAGTTGGAGTAGCAATTCTCATATCAGACAAAATAGACTTTAAAATGAAGACTATTACAAGAGACAAAGAAGGACACTACATAATGATCAAGGGATCAATCCAAGAAGAAGACATAACAATTGTAAATATTTATGCACCCAACATAGGAGCACCTCAATACCTAAGGCAAATACTAACAGCCATAAAAGGGGAAATCAACAGTAACACAATAATAGTAGGGGACATTAACACCCCACTTTCACCAATGGACAGATCATCCAAAATAAAAATAAATAAGGAAACACAAGCTTTAAATGATACATTAAACAAGATGGACTTAATTGATATTTAAAGGACATTCCATCCAAAAACAACAGAATACACTTTCTTCTCAAGTGCTCATGGAACATTCTCCAGGATATATCATATCTTGGGTCACAAATCAAGCCTTGGTAAATTTAAGAAAATTGAAATCATATCAAGTATCTTTTCCGACCACTACGCTATGAGACTAGTTATCAGTTACAGGAAAAAGTCTGTAAAAAACACAAACACATGGAGGCTAAACAATACACTACTAAATAACCAAGAGATCACTGAAGAAATCAAAGAGGAAATCAAGAAATTCCTAGAAACAAGTGACAATAAAACACAATGACCTGAAACCTATGGAATGCAGCAAAAGCAGTTCTAAGAGGGAAGATTATAGCAATAAAATCCTACATCAAGAAACAAGAAACATCTCAAATAAACAACCTAACCTTACACCTAAAGCAATTAGAGAAAGAAGAACAAAAAAACCCCAAAGTTAGCACAGGGAAATAAATCATAAAGATCAGATCAGAAATAAATGAAAAAGAAATGAAGGAAACGATAGCAAAGATCAATAAAGCTAAAAGCTGTTTCTTTGAGAAGATAAACAAAATTAATAAACCATTAGCCAGACTCATCAAGAAAAAAGAGAAGACTCCAATCAATAGAATTAGAAATGAAAATGGAGAAGCAACAGCTGACACTGCAGAAATACAAAGGATCATGAGAGATTACTACAAGTAATATATGCCAATAAAATGGACAACCTGGAAAAAATGGACAAATTCTTAGAAAAGCACAACCTTCCGAGACTGAACCAGGAGGTAAGAGAAAATATAAACAGACCAATTACAAGCACTGAAATTGAAAATGTGATTAAAAATCTTCCAACAAACAAAAGTCCAGGACCAGATGGCTTCACAGGTGAATTCTATCAAACATTTAGGGAAGAGCTAACACTTATCCTTCTCAAACTCCTCCGAAGTATAGCAGAGGGAGGAACACTCCCAAACTCATCCTACGAGGCCACCATCACCCTGATACCAAAACCAGACAAAGATGTCACAAAAAAATAAAACTACAGGCCAATATCACTGATGAACATAGGTGCAAAAAATCTCAACAAAATACTAGCAAACAGAATCCAATAACACATTAAAAGGATCATACACCATGATCAAGTGGGGTTTATCCCAGGGTTGCAGGGATTCTTCAAGATATGCAGATCAGTCAATGTGATACACCATATTAACAAATTGAAGGAGAAAAACCATGTGATCATCTCAATACATGAAGAAAAACTTCTGACAAAATTCAACACCCATTTATGATAAAAACCCTGCAGAAAGTAGGCATAGAGGGAACTTTCCTCAACATAATAAAGGCCATATATGACAAACCCACAGCCAACATCGTCCTCAATGGTGAAAAACTGAAAGCATTTCCACTAAGATCAGGAACAAGACAAGGTTGCCCACTCTCACCACTCTTATTCAACATAGTTTTGGAAGTTTTAGCCACAGCAATCAGAGAAGAAAAAGAAATAAAAGGAATCCAAATCGGAAAAGAAGAAGTAAAACTGTCACTGTTTGCAGATGACATGATACTATACATAGAGAATCCTAAGGATGCTACCAGAAAACTGCTAGAGCTAATCAATGAATTTGTTAAAGTAGCAGGATACAGAATTAATGCACAGAAATCTCTGGCATTCCTATACACTAATGATGATAAATCTGAAAGAGAAATTAAGGAAACACTCCCGTTTACCATTGCAACAAAAAGAATAAAATACCTAGGAATAAACACAAATGCATAAAAAACCTAGGAATAAACACAAAATGCCTGTATGCAGAAAACTATAAGACACTGATGAAAGAAACTAAAGATGTTACAAACAGAGAGATATACCATGTTCTTGGATTGGAAGAATCAACATTTTGAAAATGACTATACTACCCAAAGCAATCTACAGATTCAATGCAATTCCTATCAAACTACCAGTGGCATTTTTCACAGAACTAGAGCAAAACATTTCACATTTTGTATGGAAACACAAAAGACCCCAAATAGTCAAAGCAATCTTGAGAAAGAAAAACAGAGCTGGAGGAATCAGGCTCCCTGACTTCAGATTATACTACAAAGCTACAGTAATCAAGACAGTATGGTACTGGTACAAAAACAGAAATGTAGATCGATGGAACAGTATAGAAAGCCCAGAGATAAACCCATGCACATATGGTCACCTTATTTCTGATAAAGGCAGCAAGAACATACAATGGAGAAAAGACAGCCTCTTCAATAAGTGGTGCTGGGAAAACTGGACAGCTACATGTAAAAGAATGAAATTAGAACACTCCCTTACACCATACACAAAAATAAACTCAAAATGAATTAAAGACCTAAATGTAAGGCCAGACACTATAAAACTCTTAGAGGAAAACACAGGCAGAATGCTCTATGACATCAATCACAGCAAGATTCTTTTTGACCCACCTCCTAGAGAAATGGAAGTAAAAACAAAAATAAACGAATGGGACCTAATGAAACTTAAAAGCTTTTGCACAGCAAAGGAAACCATAAACAAGACGAAAAGACAACCCTCAGAATGGGAGAAAATATTTGCCAATGAAGCAACTGACAAAGGATTAATCTCCAAAATTTACAAGCAGCTCATGCAGCTCAATATCAAAAAACAAACAACCCAATGCAAAAATGGGCAGAAGACCTAAATAGACATTTCTGCAAAGAAGATATACAGATTGCCAACAAACACATGAAAGGATGCTCAACATCACCAATGATTAGAGAAATGCAAATCAAAACTACAATGAGGTATCACCTCACACCAGTCAGAATAGCCATCATCAAAAAAATCTACAAACAATAAATGCTGGAGAGGGTGTGGAGAAAAGGGAACCCTCTTGCACTGTGGGTGGGAATGTAAATTGATGCAGCCACTATGGAGAACAGTATGGAGGTTCCTTAACTACCATACAACCCAGCAATCCCACTACTGGGCATATACCCTGAGAAAACCATAATTCAAAAAGAGTCATGTACCACAATGTTCACTGCAGCTCTATTTACAGTAGCCAGGACATGGAAGCAACCTAAGTGTCCATCCACAGATGAATGGATAAAGAAGATGTGGCACATATATACAATGGAATATTACTCAGCCATAAAAAGAACCAAAATTGAGTAATTTGTAGTGAGGTGGATGGGCCTTAGAGTCTGTCATACAGAGTGAAGTAAGTCAGAAAGAGAAAAGCAAATACTGTATGCTAACACATGTATATGGAATCTAAAAAAAAAGGTTCTGAAGAACCTAGGGGCAGGACAGGAATAAGGACGCAGACATAAAGAATGGACTTGAGGACACGGGGAGGGGAAAGGGCAAGCTGGGATGAAGTGAGAGAGTGGCACGGACATATATACACTACCATATGTAAAATAGCTAGTGGGAAGCAGCCACATAGCACAGGGAAATCAGCTCGGTGCTTTGTGACCACCTAGAGGGGTGGGATAGGGAGGGTGGGAGGGAGACGCAAGAGGGAGGAGATATGGAACATATGTATATGTATATGTATAGCTGAGTCACTTTGTTATAAAGCAGAAACTAACACACCATTGTAAAGCAATCATACTCCAATAAAGATGTTTAAAAAGAAAAAAAGCTTTTGAGTGAACACTTTGGGAATAATTTTTTAAAAAATACTATGTACTGGTTGGCTTAAACAACAAACATTTATTTCTCACTGTTCGGAGGCTGGGAAATCCAAGATCAAGGTGCCTGTAGATTCAGTGTCTGGTGAGGACCCGCTTCCTGGTTCACAGACGGCCGTCTTCTCACATAGTGGAAGGGGCAAGGGAGTTCTCTGGGGTCTCTCTTTTATAAGAGACTGATCCCTAATCACCTCCCAAAGGCCCCCCCTCCAAATACCATCACATCGGGGATTAGATTTCAGCATATGAATTCTGGGGGGTCATGTAACTTCAGGCCAGCACCCCACGAGGGAGGTAACCATCCTGGAGACTACCCTTTGCTCCATATGTTAGATCTTTTCACTCCATGCGGTGGGGTGAGAATATGCATGACACCCAGCCCTTGTGAGTCCTGGGAGTTATTCCCACTGCTTCCAGAGGTTCTTTCCCAGCCTGGTTCGTTTTCTTACACACGTGAACAGAGCAGTGTTCAGCCAGAGACACAAGAACAGCCCTCTGCTGATCTCTGGCTCGCTCTCTCTTTGTTTTCTCCTCTCCAGGAAACTTCCATGCAAATCCTAGCCTCCAGCCCTCCAGCCCAGACTCCACACTCGGCCTACTCAATTCCACGAGGCCACCAGACTTGTCTTTGCTCCCCTCCACAGACTTATAACCAGTGAACCTCTCCAGGCAGTGAGGTGGGGTATTCCTAGGGTTCACTTCATTTGTTTCCCTTCTTGTGGGAATCACCGTCCTGTGCTGTCTCTTGTCCAGTTTCTGAAAACTCCGGGTTCATGCATTTTATCTGCCTTCCTCAGCTGGATCAGAGCTCTGATCTCTCTTTTTCCCTCATGGCTGGAAGTAGGAGTCTCCCTCCTCTTATTTTTAAAACTTGATTCAGAGTTGCCTTTTCCAGAAAGATTTCCCCAGAGATTCATGTTGATTCTCTGACTTCTGGGTGATTACCTATGAGATCCCCACCCCTGAGTCCAGTTGCCAATTGAAATAATCTTCTTTATTTCTAGATGCACAAACTCACCTCCAAGTCACAACCAGTCTGTAAGACAAGTGTGATCATTGTGCTTTTTATGGTCAGTTAACTAAGACCCAGAGGGCTTAAATTATTTGCCCATGGTAACAGAGCAGTGGTAAAGACAGAACTCAGACCCACATCCTTTGACTTTTCATGCCCCATATTGAAATAAATTCCATAAAGAATAAAGGGTTAGGGCTTCTCTGGTGGCGCAGTGGTTGAGAGTCCGCCTGCCGATGCAGGGGACACGGGTTCGTCCCCCGGTCTGGGAAGATCCCACATGCCACGGAGCGGCTGGGCCCGTGAGCCATGGCCGCTGAGCCTGCGCGTCCGGAGCCTGTGCTCCGCAACAGGAGAGGCCACAACAGTGAGAGGCCTGCGTACCAAAAAAGAAAAAAAAAGAATAAAGGGTTAGATGGAAAAAATGAGAAAATAAAAAACTAGAAGAAAATATACATGGCTATTTATTTTACCTCTAGAGGTAAACAAAGGTAATGAGTAAAAGACAGACTGTTTGGTTGTAGGACTGTACCAGAGCCAAAGCAGACTTGCGGACTTAGGCATTTACTTTGCTCCTCATTTTACCTCATTAATACTGTTATTATACTGCGATAAATATATATTTATATAAACTTTCCCTCCCTCTCCCATCTTGAATGTTTTCTTTAAGATAGAATTTTCAGAACCAGAATTTAGGAATAATGTTTATGTGTAACCTTAATATTCTTTACAGATATTTCTGAAAAGTTGGAACCAATCAATATCCTCGCCAGTGTATATGAGGATGCAGATGGCATTAAATGTTTACTAACATTTGGATCATCATTTTTGTCTCTGCTGATTTTGCCAATTTGCAAAATAAATGGCCTCCTACTTTGTGGTACATTTTTTTCCCCCATTTCTGGCATGGCTGTACATTGTTTTAAAATCATATTAGGGATTTATTTATATTTTTTGTTTTATGGGAGAATCTAAGTGTTTTAAAAAAGTTTTTTTTTATCTGATCTGTAGAAGATAATTACATAGCAAGGACATTGTCATATTTGTTGTAAAAATATTAAGAATAGGGATTCCCTGGTGGTGCAGTGGTTGGGGGGGTCCGCCTGCCGATGCAGGGGACACAGGTTCGTGCCCCGGTCTGGGAAGATCCCACATGCTGCGGAGCGGCTGGGCCCATGAGCCATGGCTGCTGGGCCTGCGCGTCCAGAGCCTGTGCTCCGCAACGGGAGAGGCCACACAGCGGTGGGAGGCCCGCGTACCGCAAAAAAAAAAAAAAAAAAAAATTAAGAATAAATTTATTTAACTAAAACTTTCATGTAAGAAATGGAGATTGCCTTAGAGAAGCCTTGATATTGAAATAGCAGGTTAGAAGAAACAAAGTCTGTACCTGCCTGAAATAAACATCTCTGCTGTCCGTTTACTCTCTCTGCCTGATTTTCCAGATTTTATCTTGTATGTCTCTGGCTTTCTCCCCACCCCATCCATACCCTCCATCTTTGAGCTGCAACTCCTCCTGTAAGTGGGATTTGAAGTATAAACACATGGTAATCGCCTTTGATCCCATCTTCATCTCTCTCTCCTCCCCCTCTAGACTCTTCTTACGCAGTAAGTCACGGGACGGGCCTGTGAACCATCTGCCATTAGAGAGAGAGGAGCTGAAAAGAAATCCTGTGTAGATTAGAGGCTGTCTCCTTCTGTCTCTTAAACAAGCACAACTTGGATTCGAACTGCAATATGAACAAGAGAGGTAAGCTCGGTGTCCGGGCCATTTAACGTACATACAATTAGCATTGCGTGGTTGAAGAATTCCTCCAAGGGACCAGGACGAGCATCTGTCCATGAATATCTCAGTGGAATCTTTTATATGGAATCTCCAGAGAGGAAGAGCAGATCATACCATTAAGCAAGTCAGAAAGGTAAAGACAGTGACATAAAATATTTGTAGAAAATCTGTTTTACATGGCCATATCCTTGCCAGGTGAAAAAGCCACCCACTCATTCATTCATTTATTCATTCAACATGCACACACAGCATGTCCAGTGCAGGCAGTGGCAGGTATGTGCAGGAGTGGATCCAAGTCATGGTTCCTATGAAAGCTCACAGTTTAATGGAGGAGACCAGACAAGTAAATAAATAATGGTCCACTATAACTGTAATGATGACCTTTGCAAGTGACATAGCTTGACTAGAATCCTAGCCTGGGAAACTCACTAACTGTGTAACCTTGGGCTTAAATTTTCTGAGGCTTTAATCCATCATTTGTAATATATGGATAACAGTATCACTAAGCTGTTTCTATCAGGGTTAAACACATAATAACAACTTCAGGGACTATATTCAAGAGGCATTTAATAGGTGATTAAAAACAAAGGTATGTCCAAAGTAAAACGATAATTCAGAAAAGCTGCTCAACAAGAAAAGTCATCCCAAAGATATTTGAACTGGAATTTGAGGGAAATGTAGGAGTTTGCTAAGTAGATAAGGCAGAGAGGCAGTTGCAGACAGAGAGATGAGCACACATAATATCTGAGCAGCATGAAATCACAACCATTTTAGGTCAATATTCGAAAGAAGGCACGTGGTAAAGGTGGGATGTCAGCAGGGGAGTGTGGCAGATTAGTTGTCATGAGGTTTCACATAGGGTCTTGGTCCATGAAATAGCCCTTTAGGCTGAGCAAGCCTAGGAACTGGCTTTTTATCAGTGTACTGTGATAGGTTTAGATCTTCAGAGAGACTCACATTAGTCCAACTTCTGATAGACGGATATATAACCAGAAAGCCTGTGTATCTTTCAATTGAGAAATCTAACTAATAGTAAGGATTGGGTGCTTACATCAGCACATCAGCACACAGAGCACAGAAGGTAGCTTCTCAGCTAAGACAGCCTGAGGCACACTTCTCCCTAATAAGCAGTCCACGGGGCACTAGTGTTCTCTCTCTCCTGGATAAGGACGTCACCAAGGCCAAAAGATGCCTCCCTGAATCTTTGCCATGCTGACAAATGACTGCCCCTTATGGTTGAAAATAGAATCCAAATTTCTTGAGATTGTCAACCCATTCATTTAGATCATGGTTATGTCTTGCTTCCATCTGGAAGACAGTACCTTGCAGATGACCCTGTGTGTCTTTGCTCTAAGCCTTCAGCTAGCTTGTTCATCACTGTATCTACACTTCCTGGAAGAGCATCCGTCTGCATTAGCACTCAGCAAATATTGCTTAACAAATGAACGAGTTATTGGGTTCACTTTATTCCAATTTTATACCTAAACTTTCAGAATGCTATCTTTCGGTCACTCTTGGCCTCTTTCCTCCATGTACCTCCTACAACCTGGTGGACCTAGAATTTAGAGAATATGGCAGGGGGAGCTGATGGAAGACTTCAGGGGAGAAGGTTAGGGTCTACAGAGTCTTGTATTTCAAGCCAAGGAATGATAATCAGAGGCCTAAGTTTATTGTACCTTCCTCTTCTTCACAGAAACAACTACCTTTTATCCTGTGTTCAGTAATTCTAGCTTCTCTAACAGATAAGCCCTGAATTGCAGAGTTTTAACACTATTAAGTTGGATTTTCACTCACTCCTGGTCCAGGGTGGGTGTTTGGTGGGTGTCTTCTATGCAGTGATTCAGGGATCCAAGCTCTTTCTATCTATGCTCTGCCAGCCTTGACAGCAGTAGTTGTTTACATATAGTTCCCCGTCCAGCGGCATCAACATCATGGGGAACATGTAAGAAATGCTAATTCCTGGGTCCTGAATCAGAAACTCTGGGGATGGGGCCCAGCCACGTGTGTGTTAACAAGTCCTCCAGGTGAACTTTATAAACATTAACAATTTAGAACCATATTGCTAAAGGAGGGCGGTGTAATTTTGGTAACTTGAATTGGAATTTGTTCCAAAGAGATAATGTTGCTATGAGAAATTAGATACAGTAGGAATGGTAATTGTACCACTATTCAATAAATTTTTTTTGAGTTCTAATTGTGTGCCACACCCCGTGGTAGGCACTGTAGATACACTGATGATCAAGATGGTGATCTGTTACTACTCTACTTCAGATACTTTGGATCAAGTATGCTTCTATTGGCTTATCTATTGGCTTATTAGATTGGTACCCAATTAATAGATGGTCAGGCAATTAATAGATGTTTATCAAAAGAAAACGAATGATGAGTGAATCATTTTGTCCTCTTGGGATCCTGATTTCTAACCCTGGAAAAGAAGGAATTGGACTTCCAAATTAATCCCTTGGGCCCCTTCCAGATGTATTTTAGTAAAATACAGCTCTAATATTTGGAGGGAAACCTCCCTGGTGGGTAGCCTTCTTGGCTCTTTCTGCTGCCTATGGTCACAGAAAATGTTTAAAAGAATATTCTGGAGCAAAGCCCCAATCCACAAATAGAGAGGGGATTTCTTAGGTTAGGGTAATAATGATAACGATTATGGTAATAATAACCAAAGTTAACAATTAGTGGTCACTGCCTAAGAGGCAGGCATTTTACACGCGTTATTTTACAGAATCCTCACAACCTTTGAGGTAGTTACTATCATTTATCCATAGTAGAGATAAAGATACCAAGATTGAGAAGTTCAACAAATTGACCAAAGTCACACTTTTAGTAAGTGGGAAGATGGGGATTCCAGCTCAGGCTTTGTGTGTTTCTAAAGCCTGGGTGCTTAACTTCTAGCTTAAACTGTGAAACCAACTTTAAGCTTATGACAATAGAAGTAAACCCTTAGGCTGTGGCTGGGAAGGAACTGGATTAGAGGGGAAAGAAAGTACTTAAAGCTTCTGTAGCATATTGATAGCAGATGCGCGGGGGAGTGAGAGAGAGGCCCTTTGCGAAAGATTCGCAAGAAGGAAAGAACTTCTATAATCAGACAGAGCAAGTCCCGGGCATTTACATGCCTGGGTCCTGGCAGAGGTCCCACCTACAGACTGCAAGCCTTTGGACAAATCAATTAACCTTCATGAGCTTTACAAGCATGTGGCCTGTAAAAGGATGGTGATACCTTTAATGACTGTCTTGCATGGCCGTTATGAGGGTCCAGTGAAAAAAAAACAGCGCATATAAAAATGGTACCCATGGAAGTCGTTCTTAGAAAGTAGAGCTTTGTTATAGACCTTAACACAAAGCCATGGACATTGTCAGGGTGGATTGGAAAAGGAGATCCCTGAGTTGGGCTTGAAAATTTTTACAAATTCCACAGACAGATGAGAAAAGGACAATCGCTGCAGAGAGAGACTAACTTGTGCAGAACCGTGGAGGCATATAGCAACACGGTGTGTCTGGCAAATAGTAATTGACTTGCTTGAGTGGGAGTGTGAGATGTGGCTTGGGGATGAGCAGAAGACAAGCAGAGAGAGAGACAAGGCCCAGGGATGCTTCTGATATTTTCCTGAAGAATGAAACATCAGCGTACTTATATGGAAATGAAAACAAAAATATTGCTGAAGCATAAGTGAGAAAGTGTTTTGTGCAAATCCTCTGCAAGCTCCAGGGCACCCGTCCAAACATTAGTTATTGCTTTTGCTACCCGTGTTGTCAAGTTACAGCAAGCCGGGCCTTGCCATCCTTAAAAGACTGCGTGTGCATCATTTCAAATGGTCACAGGAGATGCTAAAAGGAAAAGAAAAAAAAGCATCTAAGGGGAGGAGGGAAACCGTCTCAATCCAAACTGGGGATGATTTATTGCCATGAGTAATCAATAGTAGTAGGTCCACATCAATTTTATATCTAATTTAAAAATTCGAGGTCTCAATGTGCTCATTAAAGAATATAATGGATTTACATATTTTAATTATGTTTTATGGATTGTGAACATAATGTAATTAAGAGACTTTTCAGGAGGCATGATGAATGAACAGGGTGGCCCAGCATATGGCGGGAGACACCACACCGAGTGAAGTCGGGTGAGAGGAGCCCAGCCCATGGCTGAAGGCCCAGGTCAGAGCATCGGGATGACATTCACGGTGATGGGAGCCTAACGACGCTGCCTCTCCAGCCTCTCTCACGTCTGCCCTTCCTCACCTTCTCCTGCGCTGCTGCCTGAGTTTACAAATCCATTAGCTCTTTTATTTTTCAATATGGTTAAAAAAAAAAAACCCACATAACATAGAACCCACCATCTCAACCATTTTAAAATTTACAGTTGGTAGTGTTAAGTATATCACATTGTTGCACCGCAGATCTGAATTTTTTTCATCTTGCAAAACTGAAACCCTATACCCATTAAACAACAAACCCTCATTCACCCAGCCCCCCAGCCCCTGGCACCCACCCTGTGACTTTCTGTGTCTATGAACTGACCACTCTAGGTGACTCACCTAAGTGAAATTATTCAGTATTTGTCTTTTTCTGGTGTGACTGGTTTATTTCACTCAGCATCATGTCCTCAAGCTTCACCCATGTTGTAGCAGGTGACAGGATTTCCTTCTCTTTTAAGGCTGAATGATATTCATTGTATGTATATGCCACATTTTCTTTATCCATTCATCCTTTTTTTTTTTTGGCCACACCCCACGGAGGCCTGCGGGATCTTAGTTCCCCGAACAGAGATCAGACCCGTGGCCCCTGCATTGGAAGAGTGGAGTCTTAACCACCTGGACCCCCAGGGAAGTCGCTATCCATTCATCCTTTGATGGACGTTTGATAGCCCTGTTTTCTCTGCGCGGTTATTATGACTGTCAGTCTGCACCCAGCCTCAGTCTCAGGATTCTTTAGACTCACATCAGCCCACAGTGGGCCTTTTCTTGGATAACCAGGCCACTCCCCTGTTTAAAATCTGTTGATCCCTGGACGGTTGTCACTCCTTAGTGTGACTTATGCTGCTCTCACCATCTGGCCCCTTTGCCTGGCAGTTCTGGCCCCCATTCAGCCATGCAGTCCACCTGTCCAGGCCACCTCTACCCAACGTGCACCATTTTCAACCACATTTGCACTTTCACACATCCAGTGTCTGTGCCTGGAATGTCCGAGTCCACTACTTGTGAGGCCCTTCTGGATCCACCATCCTCTAGGCCATCCATCTCCTAATCAAACAAAGAAGAGTCTAGGACGGGTTGGTCAACCACAGCCAGTGGGCCAATCTGGCCCTCTGCCTGTTTTTATAAAGTTTTATTGGGACACAACCATGCCTATTGTTTATGTATTGTCTGTGGCTGCTTTGCCACTACAATTCAAAGCTCTTTAAAGAAAACATTTGCCGACCCCTGCTCCAGGCCATCTCTTACATTCAGATCCATCTTTGCTACTTCCTAGCTATGATTTTGGGTAAGTCAACATTTCTGAAAGTGGATAATGATGATGATAATTTATAGCTTTGATTATGATTATTATTGTTACCACTTTCCAGCTTTATTGTGAAGACTGAGCTAATACCTATAAAGCCCTTGACACACAGTTGCCAGGATGGCTGTTAAGGCAACAAGGTCGTCTGTTTTAGCTTCTAAAACAGACACAGCACGATCCCAAGCAGTGGCTGCAGCCCAGACTTCTCTTGCCTCGAAGGCAGCGAGGCATGTAAAAAATTAGGGTCCAGATTCTCCATCACACCTATTTTTAATGTGAACTTGGAAACTCCGATTTTCTCATCTGCCAAATGAGGAAAATAATACCCAGCCTTCGGGTTTATCGTGGGGATTCAAAGCAGCAAGGATTTGAATTGTGATTTATGGATGAAAAGCCTACTGCACACGGCGGCAGGAAGCAGATGCTCAGAAGAGCGCAGTTTCTTTCTTCTTCTTCCAGTCTGCCTTCTAATCACTTGCTTTGTTCAGTTATCTTTACAACACCCTGCTGCCTATGGAATGAATTGTGAACGGGCTCTTGGGCTGATGCTGCTGGGAGTACTCCCTCCACTTCTCCGTGTGCTCGTGTGTCTCACTGTTCCTTCTCTCGTGGAATCATCTAGAAACTGTCATTTATATTGACCTGCAATCTCACCCCTTTCCCTTCTTCCCAATTACTATTGGCCTCTAGGGGGAGCTCAAGACTTCATCATTCTTGCTGGCCTGGGTCAAAGGCAGAGTACAGAGCCGGAGTCAACTAACAGATACTCGGTAATTATTTGCTGAATGAAAGGAGAGATGCATGGGAGGATGGATATCAGAGACGAGGGTAAAGCTTGGCTTCTGAAGGCCTTTCTCTCAGTTAAAATTTTACATTTTGGGGATTCTCTCTTCTTTGCTTCATGTTTCACTCTGAGGGCCCTAATTTGAAAGTGTTCCTCAACTTGGATGGAAGCAAATCCACCCTTTATCCTTCCCCCCATCCCTCATTAGAAAGATAGGCACCAACGAAAGTGGGAACCAAAGGCAAAGAACAGCCTGGTAGGTGTGGGTGCTCAGGCCAGCTATTCCAGAACCAGTGCAGAAGCATTCCCAGCCCGGAAACATTTACCCTCATTTTCTTCATCTCAGATCATCCTCAGCATGGGAGGTCTTGAGACCCAGAATTGGAATCTTACAAGAAAGAGACCAAGTTAGCCACTGAGCCTCAGATCCTTGTTCAATTTGGGCGAAAACGCCATGTAACACAGAAACTGTCGCATCCAATTTATCTGATGGCTACGCTGGTGTTTGGGAACATAAGTGCCAAGTAGAAATAAAGTGTTTATAGCCTGAAATTGCCTCTGCCTCCTGAGGATGACTTAAGTCATGGTTCATGGGTTGGTCAAGGACTTGGAGTTCCGATTCTTAGCTCCGTCATATTTTTTGTTCTGTCTCCCTATCTTGGAAGCAAACAAAAGGATTGGAGCAGAAGCAAGAAGAACTACAATCCTGCAGCCTGCGGAACAAAATCCACATTCATAGAAATATAGACAAGATGAAAAGGGAGAGGGCTATGTACCAGATGAAGGAACAAGATAAAACCCCAGAAAAACAATTAAGTGAAGTGGAGATAGTCAACCTTCCAGAAAAAGAATTCAGAATAATGATAGTGAAGATGAGCCAGGACCTCGGAAAAAGAATGGAGGCAAAGACTGAGAAGATGCAAGAGATGTTTAACAAAGATCTGGAAGAATTAAAGAACAAATAACTAGAGATGAACAATACAATAACTGAAATGAAAAATACACTAGAAGGAATCAATAGCAGAATAACTGAGGCAGAAGAATGGATAAGTGACCTAGAAGACAGAATGGTGGAATTCACTGCTGCAGAACAGACTAAAGAAAAAAGAGTGAAAAGAAATGAAGACAGCCTAAGAGACCTCTGGGACAACATTAAACGCAACAACATTCACATTATAGGGGTCCCAGAAGGTGAAGAGAGAGAGAAAGGACCCGAGAAAATATTTGAAGAGATTATAGTCGAAAACTTCCCTAACATGGGAAAGGAAATAGCCCCCCAAGTCCAGGAAGCACAGAGAGTCCCATACAGGATAAATCCAAGGAGAAACACGCCGAGACACTTAGTAATCAAATTGGCAAAAATTAAAGACAAAGAAAAATTATTGAAAGCAGCAAGGGAAAAATGACAAATAACATACAAGGGAACTCCCCAAAGTTTAACAGCTGATTTCTCAGCAGAAACTCTACAAGCCAGAAGGGAGTGGCATGATATACTTAAAGTGATGAAAGGGAAAAACCTACAACCAAAATTACTCTACCCAGCAAGGATCTCATTCAGATTCAATGGAGAGATCAAAAGCTTTACAAACAAGCAAAAGCTAAGAGAATTCAGCACCACCAAACCAGCTCTACAACAAATGCTAAAGGAACTTCTCTAAGTGGGCAACACAAGAGAAGAAAAGAACCTACAAAAACAAACCCAAAACAATTAAGAAAATGGTAATAGAAACATACATATTGATAATTACCTTAAACATGAATGGATTAAATGCTCCAACCAAAAGACACAGGCTTGCTGAATGGATACAAAAACAAGACCCATATATATGCTGTCTACAAGAGACCCACTTCAACCTAGGGACACATACAGACTGAAAGTGAGGGGATGGAAAAAGATATTCCAAGCAAATGGAAATCAAAAGAAAGCTGGAGTAGCAATACTCATATCACATAAAATAGACTTTAAAATAAAGAATGTTACAAGAGACAAGGAAGGACACTACATAATGATCAAGGGAGCAATCCAAGAAGAAGATATAACAATTATAAATATATATGCACCCAACATAGGAGCACTCAACACATAAGGCAACTGCTAACAGCTATAAAAGAGAAAATCGACAGTAACACAGTAATAGTGGGGGACTTTAACTCCTCACTTACACCAATGGACAGATCATCCAAACAGAAAATTAATAAGGGAAGACAAGTGTTAAATGACACAATAGACCAGACAGATTTAATTGATATTTATAGGACATTCCATCCTAAAACAGCAGATTACCCTTTCTTCTCAAGTGTGCATGGAACATTCTTCAGAATAGATCACATCTTGGGTCACACATCAAACCTCAGTAAATTTAAGAAAACTGAAATCATATCAAGCATCTTTTCTGATCACAACGCTATGAGATTAGAAATCAATTACAGGGGAAAAAACGTAAAAAGCACAAACACATGGAGGCTAAACAGTACGTTACTAAATAACCAAGAGATTACTGAATAAATCAAAGAGGAACTCAAGATATACCTACAGACAAATGACAATGAAAACACGACGATCCAAAACCTGTGGGATGCAGCAAAAGCAGTTCTAAGAGGGAAGTTTATAGCTATACAAGCCTACCTCAAGAAACAAGAAAAATCTCAAACAATCTAATGTTACACCTAAAGGAACTAGAGAAAGACGAACAAACAAAAAAAACAAAATGAACAAGATGAACAAACAAAAAAAGACAAAACCCAAAGTTAGCAGCAGGAAAGAAATCATAAAGATCAGAGCAGAAATAAATGAAATACAAACAAAGAAAACAGTAGCAAAGAGCAATAAAACTAAAAGCTGGTTCTTTGAGAAGATAAACAAAATTGATAAACCACTAGCCAGACTCATCAAGAAAAAGAGGGAGAGGGCTCAAATCAATAAAATTAGAAATGAAAAAGGAGACGTTATAACGGACACTGCAGAAATACAAAGCATCCTAAGAGACTACTACAAGCAACCCTATGCCAATAAAATGGACAACCTGGAAGAAGTGGACAAATTCATAGAAAGGTATAAACTTCCAAGACTGAACCAGGAAGAAATAGAAGATATGAACAGACCAATCACAAGTAATGAAATAGAAACTGTGGCTAAAAATCTTCCAACAAACAAAAGTCCAGGACCAGATGACTTCACAGGTGAATTCTATCAAACATTTAGAGAAGAGCTAATACCCATCCTTCTCAAACTCTTCCAAAAAATTGCAGAGGAAGGAAAATTCCCAAACTCCTTCTGTGAGGCCACCATCACCCTGATACCAAAGGCAGACAACGATACTACAAAAAAAAGAAAATTACAGAACAATATCACTGATGAATATAGATGCAAAAATCCTCAACAAAATACTAGCAAACAGAAACCAACAACACATTAAAAGGATCATACACCACGATCAAGTGGGATTTATCCCAGGGATGCAAGGATTCTTCAATATACGCAAATCAATCAATGTGATACAGCATATTAACAAATTGAAGAATAAAAACCATATAATCATCTCAGTTGATGCAGAAAAAGCTTTTGACAAAATTCAATACCCATTTATGATAAAAACTCTCCAGAAAATGGGAATAAAGGGAACCTACTTCAACATAATAAAGGCCATATACGACAAACCCACAGCAAACATCATTCTCAATGGTGAAAAACTGAAAGCATTTCCTCTAAGATCAGGAATAAGACAAGGATGCCCACTCTCACTACTATTATTCAACATAGTTTTGGAAGTCCTAGCGATGGCAATCAGAGAAGAAAAAGAAATAAAAGGAATACAAACTGGAAAAGAAGAAATAGAGCTGTCACTGTTTGCAGATGACATACTATACATAGACAATCCTAAAGATGCTACCAGAAAACTACTAGAGCTAATCAATGAATTTGGTAAAGTAGCAGGATACAAAATTAATGCATAGAAATCTCTTGCATTCCTATACACTAATGATGATAAATCTGAAAGAGAAATTAAGGAAACACTCCCATTTACCATTGCAACAAAGAGAATAAAATACCTAGGAATAAACCTACCTAGGGAGACAAAACACCTGTATGCAGAAAACTATGACACTGATGAAAGAAATTAAAGATGATACCAACAGATGGAGAGATATACCATGTTCTTGGATTGGAAGAATCGATATTGTGAAAATGACTATACTACCCAAAGCAATCTACAGATTCAATGCAATTCCTATCAAATTACCAATGGCATTTTTTACAGAACTAGAACAAAAAATCTTAAAATTTGTATGGAGACACAAAAGACTCCAAATAGCCAAAGCAGTCTTGAGGGGAAAAATGGAGCTGGAGGAATCAGACTCCCTGACTTCAGACTAAACTACAAAGCTACAGTAATCAAGACATATGGTACTGGCACAAAAACAGAAATATAGATCAGTGGAACAAGATAGAAAGCCCAGAGATAAACCCACACACCTATGGTCAACTAATCTATGACAAAGGAGCCAAGGATATACAATGGAGAAAAGACAGTCTCTTCTATAAGTGGTGCTGGGAAAACTGGACAGCTACATGTAAAAGAATGAAATTAGAACACTTTCTAACACCACACACAAAAATAAACTCAAAATGGATTCGAGACCTAAATGTAAGACCGGACACTGTAAAACTCTTAGAGGAAAACATAGGAAGAACACTCTTTGACATAAGTCACAGCAAGATCTTTTTTATCCACCTCCTAGAGTAATGGAAATAAAAATAAACAAATGGGACCTAATGAAACTTCAAAGCTTTTGCACAGCAAAGGAAACCATAAACAAGACCAAAAGACAACCCTCAGAATGGGAGAAAATATTTGCAAACGAATCATCGGACAAAGGATTAATCTCCAAAATATATAAACAGCTCATGCAGCTCAATATTAAAAAAACAAACAACCCAATCAATAAATGGACAGAAGACCTAAATAGACATTTCTCCAAAGAAGACATACAGATGGCCAAGAAGCACATGAAAAGCTGCTCAACATCACTAATTATTAGAGAAATGCAAATCAAAACTACAATGAGGTATCACCTCACACCGGTTAGAATGGGCATCATCAAAAAATCTACAAACAACAAATGCTGGAGAGGGTGTGGAGAAAAGGGAACCCTCTTGCACTGTTGGTGGGAATGTAAATTGATACAGCCACTGTGGAGAACAGTATGGACGTTCCTTAAAAAACTAAAAATAGAACTACCATATGACCCAGCAATCCCACTACTGGGCATATACCCAGAAAAAAACATAATTCAGAAAGACACATGCACCCCAATGTTCATTGCAGCACTATTTACAATACCCAGGTCATGGAAGCAACCTAAATGCCCATCGACAGATGAATGGATAAAGAAGTTGTGGTACACATATACAATGGAATATTACTCAGCCATAAAAAGGAACGAAATTGGGTCATTTGTAGAGACGTGGATGCATCTAGAGACCGTCATACAGAGTGAAGTAAGTCAGAAAGAGAAAAACAAATATCGTATATTAATGCATATATGTGGATCCTAGAAAATCGTACAGATGAACCAGTTTGCAGGGCAGAAATTGAGACACAGAAGCAGAGAAAAAACGTATGGACACCAAGGGGGGAAAGCGGTGGGGGGTGGGGATGGTCATGTGATGAATTGGGCGATTGGGATTGACATGTATACACTGATGTGTATAAAATTGATGACTAATAAGAACCCGCTGTATAAAAAAATAAAATTGAAAATAAAGAAATTAATTAAAACAAAAAACAAAAGGATGGTTCCATGGAGGAAGGATTAGGTTATTGTCACCAGTCCTGAGGGCATCAGGGAAACAGGGAAAGTCAGAACTGAGTTTGGAGTGTGAAGGAGGCAGTATGCAAAGTGGAAGCTATGGGAGGATTATCCCACCATGTGGGAATGGCCTGAACACAGGTGGAGAGCTGTGATAAAATCTAGGACATGCTGTATTGACGTTAGAGGTGATTGAATCTTGGGGTCTGAAGGCGTCGTGGGAGATAAAGCTAGCATGGGATGGTTTCACATCATGGTGAGACTGGTATTCACCCTTTCTACACGTATTTTTCGAGCATCTATCATGTATTATGTTCTAGGGGCCATGAGTAACTGAATAAGCAGGCTCATTCTTTGCCTCCAAGGACTGTGAATTCTACCATACGATCTAGAGGTGACTGCATCCATCCAAGGGAGCGATTAGAGAAGACGTCAAGCCAGATGGTTACGTGATCAGAACTGTGGTTCAGAAATGTTGCTGCTAGTGGTGTGGAGAATGGGACCTGGGACTCTGCATTCTTGGCCCTCTCAACGGGGGTTGTAATGTGGCTTACCCTTACCCACTTCTGCAGTAGTCCCTTAAGGGGTGGTCTGGCCCAGCCTTACACTCTCTGCACGATGGAAAACTGCCCCACTTATGACACTGCGGCGAGCCGCCTCCGACCAGCAGAATGACGAGTCGCCACACGCAAGATTCTTCTCGTATCACACTTTATTGGAGCACAGCTTGGTTAAAGAAAAGATGGAAGGAAGACACCGCAATCCTATAGCAGTCTGCTTATATAGGGATTAAGAACATGTGTCGCTCTGTGATTGGCTTTCGCCGATGGTGCGACTTGTGAGCCAGCATCGGATAGGTCGCTACTTTAAAACCTCATTAGTATACTTAGCGCAAGCGCAGTGGCCACAGGAAGGATGATTCAGCTTACTTCAGCTTCCTGCTGCGTGGCAGTTAGCTGACCGCGCCCTACATGACACCACGTGGAAAGCAACACTTCAGCAACCATGCGCTTAACCGTCGTTGTGAATGGGCCTGACATCGTTAAAGCGTGGGCTTTGCTGTCATGGCGGTGTCCCCAGAAATCCGGTTTGCTTCACATTCAAAGCTGTGTGACCTCGGACATAAGCCTCGGTTTCTTCATCTGTAAAACGGAAACAATAAGAAAACCGATCTCGCAGGGCACCTGCGAGGGTGAAAGGAAGCAATGCGTTCAAAGGCAAAAGGGGCCGGAGGAAGTAATTCCGTGTTAGCAAGCGTCGCCTTGAGCCGAATCGGCCTCCCTAGGACTTGCGCTGAATCCAGATGCTGGGTCTGTCCTCTGAGCCAACCCTCTTCCACTTAGCACATCCTCTCTGGAGCCTGGGACCCTGCCCCCGTGGATCCGCGAGAGCCAGCTGTGTTTGCCATCCCCGGAGGTATCTCATTTTACAGCTGGGCAAACCACAGCAGGCAAAGTTCACGTCTTTGCAAAGTCACGCAGTTACAGAAATGTCTGGGCAGCAGGTGGCAAAATGGTGTTGTTATCAGAACCACATAGATAATCATGCCTCGCTGCTAATCATTCTCCATCTACTTCATAGTTTATCATGTACAAGGGGCTTCCACATCCATCACCTCATTCGGCCCTCCCAACGCCCCGTGCGGGGTGATTTACTGCGGAAACGCTAGTGCCTCACACTTGGGGAGCACATTGCCCTTTCCAAAGCACTTCCATGCCCGTTATCTCACTGGCTGTTCCTCACCAGCCTCGGGAGAGAGAAAGGGCAGGAATTATCAGAGAAAGAAGCCAAGGAACAGAGAGGGCACAGGCTGGCACAGATCCCACAGAGCACTGACCCATCCGGGCCTCAGACTGAGAGCGTGGCCCCTTCACACCTGACCTGCCCCCTGGCCCTGCACATGTTTCCTCTCACACCTCTCCTGAACACGTGACGTGTTTCCCCCGCTTCTGGGATGTTAGGCTAAAACTAGCAAACAGTACACGAAACGTGTGTGCAGCCAGGACCACTGCTTTCACTGAGCTGAGTCATTATGTCCTTCGGTCAAGGCCAAGGTCTAGGCACCACCATCACACCTGTGTGCACCTGCTGAGCGGTGCAAAGCCCTGGCACGTGCACTCGGGGCCTCCGGGGCAGGCGGGATGGTGGCGGTGGCCCGGGTCCAAGTCCAGGCTGAGCATTTCTCTGTCAAGCGGAGGTCGAGAGACCCGGCCACATGTGTGGGCTCCCTTCCTGCTGCCTTCTGCTCACCGGCAGACACTGAGGTTGCAGCTGGTCGTCCTAAGCCTGTCAGTCCACTTAAGGACTCCTGCCCAGGCCTGGCCTGGCCTGCAATTACCAGAGGGATAGAAGAGACACAAACGCCACCCAGCCTCCTAGGCCATCTGCGTCACAGAGGGGGGATGCTCAGGCTGGGGACACAGCCAGCCACGTCGGGTGCGGTCTGTAGGTTCAAGGGGTGGGATGGGGGGTGGGAGACAAGGCCACAGGTGGAACTGCTGTATGGGCGGGGGGCACCCTACCCCTGGTGGGAGGCGCAGGGGGAGGGAGCTTTGGAGACAGAATCCCAGCATGGGTGGGAGACCGCAGGGAGTCACGTGCCGGACAGAGGCCGAGTGTGCCCATGGTTATTACTTCCAGGAGGCGGGAGAGGAGGAGGAAAGGAAGCAGGTGCTGCCCCTGGCTCAGTACTCTCTCTCCCATCCCTGTTTCGGGCTCGTGTCGTTCTGTCTTTGTGGGCACCATTCTCTCCTCCTTTTATGATGATGGGTTTGGTTGTGTCTTCTGTAAAGTTTACACCCTGAATGTTGTGTGTGACGTGATGCATTGGGATGGTGGGTTCATGAAGCGGGAATGACTCTAGGAAAGGGAAGGTGAGATTGGAGCCAAAGTCTGGGAGGGAATTGTAGCCCCGTGGGTCTCAGGGAAGCAGTGGGGAACATTTGGGTGCAGGCATGAGGAAGGTTCATTAAACCTGTCATTTACATTCACGACTTTGCAAAGTCTACAAGCTGAGTTTGACTTTTCACTTTTTTTTTCTTTCTCTCAGCAAACTTCCCCACCTTGAATAGATTGTTCTTTCCAAGATGCACCCCTTAAGGGCTAAAGTCCTGGGTGATTATTTTAAAAAGCTGGCCGGTTGGCTTCCTGAGTTTGGAAGTGCTCTGGAAACTTCATTCTCAGGTAACATGGCAGAAAGGAAAAGATTTGGATTTAGTAGAGCTGGATTCAAGTCTTGGCCCTACTTTTTTTTAAATGAATAGACTAATTTTAGGGCGGTTTTAGTTTCACAGCAAAATTGGGCAGAAAGTACAGAAGTTTCCCTGTACCCTCTGTCCACACACATATGCAGCTTCCCTAACGACATCCCACACCACAATGGTACATTTGTTGTAACTGATGAACCTACATTGATGTATTATCATGTTTACATTAGGATTCACTCTTGGTGTTGTACATTCTGTGGGTTTGGACAAATGTACAGTGATATGTATCCGTCATTATAGTATCATACAGAATAGTTCCACTGCCCTAAAAATCCTGTGCTCCATCCCTCAACCACTGATCTTCTTACTGTCTCCATAGTTTTGCTTTTTCCAGGAAGTCATCTAGTTAGATTCGTCTGACTTTTTACGATTAGGTTGAACCATGTGAAATTGACATTGTGTATAGGTCGATATTGGCAATTTTGTATGGTTTAACGTGGTAGCTGTGGGATGCTGGGTGAGTCACTCAGCATCTCTGGTGCTCTCCTGCTTGTGTCCATGGTCTTACTGTGGACTCAAGCTTCTTCCACCATCCCTGTGTCCCTAATCATTCCCCAAGTCTTGTAGTGTCTACCTCTGAAATCTCTAGAATTGAACTCGTTTTCTCTACCTTCCCGGTATTGCCTCAGTTCAGACCCTCATCCTATTATGCCTGGGCTCTCCTAACAGCCCCTGAGTTATTTCCACGACCTGGGCCTCCTATCATAAGCAGAGGTAACGTACAGAATCTAGGTGTAGATCTGGATAGATCCCCGACTGCCTTAGTTACTGTTCGGTGGCTTCCACTGCTGTGCCACCACCTATGCGACACGGCCTGGATGCCACGGGGGAGTCTTTCTGATCCGAACCCTCCTTATACCTCCAGCTCTGCTCCCCGACTTCCCCTCTGTAGACCTGGGCACTCAGGCCTCGCACTACACCCTCCTTCCCCGCGGCTCAGTGCCTCTGTGCACATCCTGCTTTCCCTGGCTTAATGCTCTGTTCTCTCCCCAAACCGAGAAGAATCCTATTCCTCACACAAGAGCCAGCTCCTCCCTCTTCGCCCTCAGCTTCCAGGTCGCTCAGCACTTTCTAGTGTCTGTTTACCTGACTTTGAGCCAGAGGTGGGGACTCTGCCTTGTTCATCTTTGCATCCCCAGCGCTGGCATCCAGTAAATGCTGGTGGAACGGACGAACAGGTCAATAGGTGAATCTGTGCGGCATGTGGACATCTGAGGAGAAAGGCCAGGAACTATTTCTTCCCACAGCAGAATTACAATACTTTGAAATTCCTTGTCTTCTCTTCTTAAAGCCCCAAACTGTGAAGTTTCAGACAAAAGTCTTGAGGTTTTATTTCAGGCAGGATTCTGAAAGACAGCAACAAAACGCTTTCAAGGACAAAGGGGTGTCATTTTAGATAAATTCTGGTCGGTGATCTGACTGCCTTGGGTCCCAGTGTGTCATTGCTCCCAGGGGAGGACGTGCATGTTTGAGTGTGTGTGTGTGTGTGTGTGTTGCGGGGGAGCGGCTGGCAGACAAGCAACCAAAGCTTCCTACAGGGCTCTTAAGAAGAAGCACTGTGTTTATACCACGATCCGTTTTCTATACAGAGTTTAGTGCCTCCATGAAGCCATTGCATATTCTAGTCAATCGAACCCAAAGCTGGCCGGAACGGAGACGAGAAACGCTGCATCAGATGGTCTGAATCTTCTGGTGACCATGAAGGTTTTGAGTGCCCTACCCATGACTCACTAACTATAATTCTATTCTTGCAAAATACTGGGGGGCTATCTCTATTGACCTTTATGCCTACATCCTATCTCCTCTTGTTATTGAAACATTAAGGACTAGGGGTCACCAAATAGAACAAAAAACTTCTTTGTACTTTTCCTTGGAGGTGACAGCTGTAGGCAAGTGTTCTGAATTAACTGGCCCCTTCTCAGCCCAGCACCCCCCAGAGTGGTTGGAGACAACACCCTTTTCTTGGGGTTCAGAGCACCTCCAAGTTCTCTTGGGGTTGTAGCTGTTCTGCTCTTGCTGGCTGGACTGATCTGGGCCTGGGTGGACTCTGATCAGGAATGTTTGCCAGACAATGTTGAGTAGATGGATTTTAGGATGAAGATGGAGTCCAGAATCTTCCGGCTCACCAGGCTGTTCTCAGTGTGCCAGGCACAGGTGATGGGGGCAGCTCCAGCCCCACATCCAGAAGATGTAGACCTCGGGATGTAATCCCAACTTGTCATTAACCCAGGGGACAGGGAGATCGTTACTTTAATAGGCCACTGTTTTCAGATCTTTGTAGGCTGTGCACAAACTTATTTTTGGAGGCTCCATCCTACAATATATAAAAACGTACCCGTATCCCACAATAAACACACACATGTACATAGGCATGTCATTAAAGATTGAGTGGGAGCTTCCCTGGTGGCGCAGTGGTTGAGAGTCCGCCTGCCGATGCAGGGGACACAGGTTTGTGCCCCGGTCCGGGAAGATCCCACATGCCGCGGAGCAGCCGGGCCCGTGAGCCATGGCCGCTGAGCCTGCGCGTCCGGAGCCTGTGCTCCGCAACGGGAGAGGCCACAACAGTGAGAGGCCACGTACCGCAAAAAAAAAAAAAAAAAAAAAAAGATTGAGTGGGTTGCAGTTGATTAGCTTGTCATTTTAAGCTTTGTAAACGTTTAATTAGGCACATTAATGTTTGCCTTTCTAGTTTTCTTCTCACGTTTTGGAACCAAAGTATCTTTTTCAGGTATAGCTGCAGGGCTCTTTTGTCTCCCGCCGAAGTATTTTTTTTAATAATTTAAGATTCGTTTGACTAGCCAACATTTGAACCCAGGCAACCTAACCTGGCACATGAGCACACTTTCTTTTTTTTTTTTTGGCTGCTCTGTGCGGCTTGCAGGGTCTTAGTTCCCCAACCAGGGATTGAACCTGGGGCCCCTTGCAGTGGAAGTGCGGAGTCCTAACCACCGGACCACCAGGGAATTTCCCCGCCAAAGTATTTTAATGAAATATTTCCCAACGCAAGCATCTATGTGTGAGTCTTACCCTAGACTCAGCCCTGCGGAACTGCTCCCACTTTAATCAGCTGTGCTCTGGGCCTGTGGCACAGATGCCTTCTGAGGTCTCCCCCAACCACAACTCCAGAGAAGGCATTTACCTCTTTCATGTTAGATTCCCTGATTTTGGATCCCAGACCTTCCTCTTTCATAATATACTCCCTCATTTTGGCAAATCATGTCACATAGAAAATTCTAGAGGAAGGTACTCAGAAGCCTGGAAAGTAATTTCCCACTTTTTATTCTTAGGAGGGTCTTCTGCTCGCAACAATCCCCTTTACGAACACACACACACACATACACACACACACACACACACCCTCACTCTCTCCTTTCCATCACACACAAGTTTTGTTTTATAAAATTATAGTTTTGATCTTGGATTCTATTTACATTTTCGTTAAAACAATCTAATTTGCCTCAAGGCAACGTAGATGACTTTGATTGACTACTGTAAGGCATATGCAACTAAGGGGAGAAAAGAAAGGCACAAAAATGAGTGTTGGGAATGGAATTATGTTCTCCCCCCAAAATCAGATGTTGAAGCCCTAACCCAAATGCAATGTGACTATTTGGAGATAAGGCCTTTAAAGGGGTAATTAGGGTTAAATGAAGTCATAAGGGTGAAGCCCTAATCCACCAGAACTGGTGTCCTGATAAAAAGAGTAAGAGATACCAGAGCTCACTCTCTGTGTGCATGCACAGAGGAAAGGCCAGGTGAGGACAGAGTGAGAAGATGGGTGTCTGCAAGCCAAGGGGAGAGGCCCCCAGAGAAACCAAACCTGCTGGCACCTTGATCTTGGCCTTCCAGCCTCTGGAACTGTGAGCAAATAAATATCTGTTGTTTAAACCATCCTGTCTATGGTATTTGGTTATGGCGGCCCTAGCAGCCTAACACAATGAGTATTTTAAGGTTTTATCTTACTCTGTTGGTCATATGTGCTTAATAAATCTTTTCTTATCTGATCCTGGGAGAAGTTCATTGAAATAATAACAGTTTTTAAAGGGACCAAATAAGAGACCTATTTGAAAGGATGGTCAGGCCTTGCTGACTCAGCTGAGGCTGGCAAGCAGAAGAGCTCGGAAGCAGCGTCCTCTGAACCCTGGCCTCCCATGTTGAGGCCACCTGGAGCTTTTCAGTCTGTAGATCGCACCTGTGTGCCCGGGGTACCAAGCAAGACTAAGCGTTCTTTGCACTGGCGGGTTTGCCTTTTGCCTTCTGCTCTGATGGAGTGATGTCGGAGCTTCCCCAGCTGTTTAATTCCCACGTGTCATTGGTTTGTCATTTGAAAGTTAAATCACAGACCTGGATGGCGGCCAGGTGTTGGGACTCCCCCCAACCCCCCCCCCCCCGCCCGCACCCTGCCCGCGTCTAACTTCCGATTTATACCTGTTTATTTACTGATAAACTGAAGTGCTCCTTGCTGCATTTCCCAAATAATCCAGCAAATCCTTGAGATTTATTTTAACGATTGATTAGAAAAGTCAATGTTGTACACAAAGGATTAAAAAAAGAAATATTTGGAATCTACTTAAGTATCTGTTATCTCAAAGGCAGTCTTGACTCCTCCAAATTGATAACGGCCACAGGCAGAAAGGGGTGGGAAACTCCTATGTATATATTGCATGGTCTATACAACGGGAAGGATGCTGGGCTGGCCCCCCAGAGACATTGATCTTAACCTGAATCTATCCACTGATGGACGCTATGACCTCTATCAAGTTATTTAACCTCACCAAACCCCAGTTTGCTTGTATTTTTTATTGTGGTAAAAAGCACATAACAGAAAACTTACCATCTTAACCATTAAAAAAAAATGTTTGTAACCATTCTTTAAGTGTATAGTACAGAAGTGTTCATTACACGTGCCTCGTCACGTAACAGCTCTCTAGAACTTCGCCATCTTACAAAACTGAAACTATACCCACTGAACAGCTCTCTATTCCCCTCCTCCACTGCCCCTGGCCACGACCATTCTTCTTTCAGTTTCTAAGAATTTGGTGATTTCTTTTTCATTATTAACAACACCCATCTACAAAAAAGGGAAACGTCATTCTAATTTTTCCCACCTCCCATCCTTGTTGTGGGGCTATGTTGAGACCCTAAGTCACTCTTCAAAGGCCAGGAATTATTTCAAACCAGAGCCAACTTCCTTGAGGTGGGTGAGGATAATCTTGATGTAAACTGACAGTTGGCTTAAAAAGTCTTAAGAGTCTGGTTATTTGGGGGATGTCCAGAATTCTGATCGCATATGTACCCTAACAATTTTCAGGAGAACTGGAAAAACTCATTGAAAGGGTATATTGGGGGGACATCTTTTCACATAAATACAGATACATGAATGTTGAGTACAAAATTATTAACTGGCTTAGCTTCTCATCTTAGAGTTTCTTAATTCAGTCCTTAGTACGTTGTACTTGAATCTTTCTCATCTCTTACCTCGGTCAGCTGATTGCCAAGACTGATGCCTTCCCAGATGCAAGAAGAAAATCTACATCTTGGATTGCCAGGTCTTTTTACAGTTCATTCTTTAAATCCTTCCATTTCATGTTTTGTAATAGATACAACATATTAGTACTTGGGTACAGGTAACTAATTTATACATAAATAAATACATATGTATTGGAGTACATGTTTCTTCCCCCCTCTTTTTTTGTTCTTTTGTTTTTTAATTAATGACAGGCAGGAACAAAAAGTTTCAAAGGCCAATAAACTACTTCCAGTATCAGTCTGGGTTCTCCAGAGAAATAGAATCAATTGGAAATACACACACACACACACAGAGATATTTATTTTCTATTATATTTTAAGAAATTGGCTCATGCAATTGTGGGAGGTGGCAAGTTGAAAATCTGTAGGGCAGGCTGACAACTCGGGCAGTATTTCTATGTTAACAGCCTTGAAACAGAATTTCTTCTTCTCTGGGAAACCTCTGTTTCACTCTTAAGATCTTCAACTGATTGGATGAGGCCCACCCACCATATCGAGGGTAATCTTCTTTAAGTCAACCAATTATAGTTGTTAATCACATCAACAAGATACTGTCACAACTCCTAGATTAGTGTTTGATTATAAAATTGGGTACTATACAGCCTAGCCAAGTTGATGCATAAAACTCACCATCGTACCATCCTATTGCCAAGTTTCCTAACTGATGATCTGGCTTCAGTCTGTCCCTGCCCCAAGCCCCCTCCGTGCCATTTGCAGACTCAGCTCACTAAAGGATGTTTCTGGGCAGGTGTCTCTGCTGGACATCCGTCACCACTGATGAAGACCAAGTTCTTGGATTTGCACTAGCTGCCCGTTAGAGCCCAAGTGCCTCTCACCCACACCCCAATCTCTTTGTCAACATAAACATCCTATTCAAGTTCAGTCCCACCCCCTACTGACCTTCAGCCCACCCAACCCCCCCACCCGGGCTTTTCTGACAGGGGGCCCCCTGGAGCAGGCCTCGGGGCACGTCTCCCTCCCCCTTCCAGCTCTGCCTATCAAAATCCCCCCCTCTCCAATCAACCTGTCCAGTATCCAACTCATTATCTTACTCAACATATGCTTCTTTTTCTGTATTTCTGGGGCTCTTTTAATGTATGCCTTCCCCTTGCAGGATCTAGGAATCTCAAATAAAAATTTAATACATGGCAGACGGGGGGAAGATATTTCCAATGCCTACAACAGTCAAGGGAATAATTTCTAGAATATACAAAGAGATCCTTCAAACCAACCCAGAAGGACAAGGAAAACCAATAGAAAAATGGGCTGGAGATATCCCAAGGCAATACCCAGAAGAGGAAGCCCAGGTAGGCAATGAGTAGATGAATAAAGGCTCAAACTCACTGAGTCAAAGAGACGGAAATTAGAACAACATTGAGACACCACTTTGTAATGGACCAGATGGCAAAAATGAGAAGGGGAGGTAACCCCAACTGTTAGGGTGTGAGTGATTTCAGGTCTTTCCATGTCTTCATCCATCACTCTATTGACTGGGGAGTCACTACGTTCCTTAGCTGAGGTTTGTCTCTGAGCCCCATATCTGCAAATCCAACCCATTTTCAGACCTCTCTCCTTCAAAGTTCCATTGGTTTACCCAAGACCGCATGTCCAAGACGGAACTTGTACTGTGCTTCTCTAAACCTGATTCTTCTCCTGTTTCTTGTCCCAAAGGGCCACCTGCCATCCACTAGTTTGCCTAAATCATTCCTAACTTCCCCTCTCTGTCACCCCTTTCCCCGTCTGTCACAAAGTCCCCTATATTTTACCATTCGTGTATTTGACATCTGTCTCCCATGTTGCATCTTTTCCAAATGCTATCCTAGCTTAAGCTATTGTCATTCCTGCCCTGAATTATTCAAATTGTTGCTCGATGGTTCTCCTTCCCTACAATCTTGCTAATTTAATAAGGAGTGCTTTCTATTTGACAACCACTTGGACACAAGGGTGGATAAGATCCACTCCATGACCTCAAGGAACTTCCTCTTCTCTGGTGGGAGGGAAAGACAGATATGCAGAGAGAGAAAAAGTGTAGTTACTATGGCAGCAGGGGGGAAGAGTACCCGATACTACAGCCCATCCTTCGTAAGCCAGGCATGTGATCTTCTTAAAATTCAGGTCTGATCCTATGCCCCTGGCTTAAAACTCTCCAAAAGCTCCCTGCTGCTTTTAGGATGATATCCTCGATATGGTGTAAACTCATGCATGGCTGTCTTGGCCTGCCTTTATAGTTCCTGTATGAATTCTCTGGCTGTATGAAATGACTCATATCCCACATACATAAACCATCCTCTCTTTTGCCACTTGATGGACCAACCTATAGCACCCACTATAAGTTGAGTGGTATTTGGGGTTGGTGAAAAATTAGTTACAGTTCTGATGAAGTTGCGTATTAACTATTTGCAGTTTCCCCCGTCACTCCCCTGCTCAAGGACGTACAGTGATAAACCAACAGACATCAGGCTCATTAAATGCCAGCAGCGTGCAATGCATCATGCTTGACATCGTGGGGGGAGGCAGAGATGAGTCAACAAGCCCAACCACCTGCTTTCTCCCTACATCCCCAACTCCACAGCCACTGTCTCTTCCCTAAACACTCAGTTCTCCAAGTTTGAATACTGCTCCTTCCATGTCCAGCTCAAACATGTCGTGCTCCTTGAAAGGTTTTCTGTTTTCCCCAGTGGAACGTCAAAGTCTCCCCTTTGAGCTCCTTTTGCACGGTCTGCCTGCTTCTCCTTATGCCGTCTTTGCTTACGTACACCACAAATGCCTGTCGTGGCCCAGACTCTGATCTCCTTTAACACTGAGATGCTCTCTGATTTAGTTTTGTGTGATGTCTGGCACGGTCTGGGTACCCAACAAATGTGCTAAATTGGTGAGAAATAGTTCTTGTTTTCCAGGAGCTCACAATTCTCTATTCACTATGGAGTCGAGTCCAACATTTCTGGCAAAAATGTCAAAGCCTTCTAAAATCAGACCCCACCTTACCTGATCACCTGCTGCTGCTTCACCAGCACAGACCCTCAGTGTCAGCCAGCCTGGTCCTTCATCACACTTGAAATATGTCAGTTCATTTGTTTACGTCAATGGAGTTCATCAGGGTGAATACTGAAAATGTATGTTGAGAACCTACCGCATGCCAGACCCAGCTCTAGATAAAATGATGAGAAAATTAGACGTGGTTCCTGCCCTACTAGAATGCATAGAATGAGAAGGAAGCCAGGATTAAGCAAATAATAATTACGAATTGTGAAAAGCACTATGAAAGAAGCAAACATCGCTATAAGGGAACATAGTAGAGGTTGCCCAGGCTGCTCCCCTCCCTGGGACATTGACTGAGCCCTCTCTGCCCACCTGAATCCCACATCTCTTTCATCTCATTTATCCCCATGGTTCACTTCTGGGAAGTCTTCCCAGATCACTGCAGGCCCTGCCTGCCCCCCTGGCATTTATCACACGCGTAACCAAACCAGCACAACCGACACTTCTGCCAGCAAAGCTGCAATGAGACTTTACCTGTTGCAGGACTGCAGAGAGATCCCATCATCCAGGTGCTTCCACAGTTTCAGAACCAGGCTCATGGGCAAACAGTGCGATTTCTGGGATCTTCTGCACACTAGCTAACCGTTAGAGAGAAAACTCCATGCGAGGCAGCCCAGCCCAGATGACTGCATAGCCCCCTACCCATCCCCCTAACTCGTCCTTACCTGACCTCAGCTTGACTCATCCCTGCCTGTGTATAGTCATGAATGATCTCTCTCTCCTCCCAGTCTCAGCCTCTTGCTGAAAAGTTATGTCCTGTTAACTTATATTTAACTCACTTATAATGATTTGAGCTCTCCTTGCCGATGCTGGGACACCTCCTTCAATTCCCAAAAGCCTAACAGACTCCCTCCACCTGGGGACAGACCTGTCAGTTGCGTCTGTTTTTCAAGGCAGTGGAAAGTTTTATATAATGACCGATAGGCTAGGCAATATGAATAAACAGTTGGGAGTCAGGGGTCAAGGGGTCAGGGGGGGATTAGTGTTTGGGATACTGTATCTTATATTTTATATGTATTATTTCTAATTCTTTTTTTTTTTTTTTTTTTTTTTTTTTTTTGCGGTACGCGGGCCTCTCACTGTTGTGGCCTCTCCCTTTGTGGAGCACAGGCTCTGGACGCGCAGGCTCAGTGGCCATGGCTTACGGGCCCAGCCGCTCCACGGCATGTGGGATCTTCCCAGACCGGGGCACGAACCCGTGTCCCCTGCATTGGCAGGTGGACTCTTAACCACTGCGCCACCAGGGAAGCCCTTATTTCTAATTCTTAAGCATTCCTGCAAGGTAATATGATTATGCCCATTTTTATAGATGAGGAAACTTAGGACACAATGTAGAGTTCTCCAAAAACTAAAATTAGAACTACCATATGACGCAGCAATTCCACTCCTGGATATATATCTGAAAAAAAACAAAAACACTAATTTGAAAAGATACATGAACCCCAATGTTCATAGCAGCATTATCTATAGTTGCTAAGACATGGAAGCAACCTAAGTGTCCATCAACAGATAAATGGATAAAGAAAATGTGGTGCACGCGTGCGTGCGTGCGTGCGCGCGCGCACACACACACACACACACACAATGGAATACTGCTCAGCCATGAAAAAGAATGAAATTCTGCCATTTGCAACAACATGGGTGGATCTGGAGGCTATTCTGCTAAAGTGAAATAAGCCAGACAGACATAAACAAACATTGTATGATATCACTTACATGTGGAATCCAAAAAACAGAACAAACCAGGAAATATAACAAAAAAGAAGCAGACTCACAGATATAGAGAGCAAACTAGTGGTTACCAGTGGGGACAGGGAAGTGGGGAGGGGCAATAGAGGGGTTGGGGGTTGAGAGGTACAAACTATTCAGTATAAAACAAGCTGCAAGGGTATATTGTAGAACACAGGAAATATAGCCAATATTTGATAATAACTATAAATGGAGTTTAACGTTTAAAAATTGTGAATCACTGTATTGTACACCTGTAACTTGTGTAATATTGTCTATCAGCTGTAACTCAATGAAATGTTAGGACACAGACAAGAAAAATAACTTGGCTGAGAGGCAAGGAGGACAGTCCTGTTTTTAGGCAAGTGACTTTAATACACTGTGAGACATGTTAGAGTAGAAGTTTGCATAAAGTGATGGTTTTCTATTATAATCTGAGTTTGCATCGGAAACGCCTGGAGGGCTTGTTAAAGCACAGGTTGATGGGCCCCACCCCAAGAGTGTCTGATTCAGTAGGCCTGGGGCAGAGCCTCACAATTTGCATTTCTAGTAAGTTCCCTGCTGATACTGATGCTGCAGGTCCAGGGACCACACTATAAAAAGCACTGTTGTAAAACACGGTGTGAGCCCAGAGGGGAGAGAAACTTCCAGTGCATCTGGGGCAGTGAAAGGAAACGTACATAGGGAAAGTGGCATTTGGGTTGGGCATGGAAGCTTGTATAGAAGGTCTCCAGCTCACTCACAGGTGCTGAAGGGAAAGACTGAACACATGCTGTGTGCAGACTTCCAGATGCAAGGCAAGTTCAGGTGCGTGAGTAGCTCAGCCGGCACGTACAGTTGGGGATGGCTCTGCAGAGCTCTCCCTGGCCTGGCAGGGCCTGGCAGGGGAGTTTGGGGCCAGATGCAAAGCCACACTAAAGAGTTTGGACTTCATCCCTTGGGTACCAAGCTTTTAATCAGAAGAGTAATGCAATTCTCTTTGCCTAATTTATTCTAATTGTTCATTCATTAAAGATAAAAAGGTATTAATCACTAACTGTTCCAAGAAATGCTAGGGATATAAAAATCTCACAGTCTCTAAAAGTAATAACAACAAGTGGTATCTTTCCAGCCCTTTACTACGGTGATAAGGGCCTCACAGGCATGACCTCCTTCACTTTGTGACAGAGGTCCCATTTTAGATATGAGGAGACTGAGATTTACGGAGGCAAAGGCTCACTTCTTGAAAGTAGTTGAGTAGGGATTTAGGTCTAAGTTAAAAGGATCGTTTTAGTGTGTTGTTTTTTTGTGGTACACGGGCTTCTCACTGTCGTGGCCTCTCCCGTTGCGCAGGCCTCTCACTGTCGTGGCCCCTCCCGTTGCGGAGCACAGGCTCCGGACGCGCAGGCTCAGCGGCCATGGCTCACGGGCCCAGCCGCTCCGCGGCATGTAGGATCCTCCCGGACCGGGACATGAACCCGCGTCCCCCGCATCGGCAGGCGGACTCTCAACCACTGCGCCACCAGGGAAGCCCCGTTTTTGTGTTTTAAATCTTGTTTTCCATGATAACATCCTTGAGTTCAAAGGCTGTATCTCTACTATCCCTTTCACCCTAAACCTGTCCCATCTAATATGCAGCATCCCTGCTGGGCTCGGTAAAAGTAGCCAGAGCTCGCCGGGCAATTCCTTTCCTCCAGCAGGTGCCCTGACCTCTGCATAAAGACGCAGGCGAGCAGGAGCTAGCTTGTTATCGGAAGGATCTGTGGTCTTCCTAGTGCAGGAATGTCATCCCGAGGGGACAAGTGGGATCTATCACTGTCAGACCCGAGGCCTTTTTTTATTCTTGCAAACTCAGGGCTTTTCAGATCTTTAAGGCTGATCAGATATAGAGCGCTACAATAGCTGACTTAAATCTCAGCAAGTGGGGAGGAGAGGCAGAGAGAGGTACCGCGCAGAAAATAAAGTACGCTGACTCCTTTTGGGAAGATAAAACATAACTCTCGGCACACACGGCACAATAAAAGCCCTTGGAGAACAGAGAAGATCTTTGTCAGGAATTCCGTCTCATTTAGCACCATTGTTTCACTGTGTTCCTTTCAGAATGAAAGTGATTCATCTTGCTTTTGTTTTCGGTTGTCTTTTTTCTCCTCTCGCAGAAATTTCTGTCTTCCATTAGGAAGCAAGCACTTTTTCCTCTCCCCTCTCTGCACAAACAGGACTTTCATTCTCCACGTGTTTAGGCTCAGCTCACAGAATCCAATTCCGTGATTTTTCCCCCCCATTTTGTCAAGTAGTGATTCAGACAATACAGCTGTGCAGTGTGTTGTAAAAATATTTTAATGATCTCATTCTTTGCAACTCAGTGTGTGTGTGTGTATGTGATGTTTGTGTGTCAGGCCACAAATATCACCAGCATTTATTCGCTCAGGAAATATTTGCACTCCTGGGGACGTGAAGTAGCTGCTACACGAGGTGGTCGCCGCACGAAGTGTGTAGTTGAAGAGGAGGCGGCACAAAAAGGGGTTAATTATGGCGCAGAAGTTAAAGAATCGGGTGGCAAGATCAGAGATGTCCCAAGGGTAGATTTAGAGGCTCTGTTCCCTGCATTTGGACAAAGAAGGATACAACTCATAATGGATATTTCTACTTCATTATGAATTTTATCAGAAGGATTTCTGTGAAGAACAGGCTGAAGTAGCATCCTATATTCTCAGAGGCATTGTACCTGCTGGGCGCTACTCACTTTATCCCATCATCTCCTGTTGTCTTCAAGTAGCCTCCATAAGGTGTGAGGAACCGAGGTTCACACAAATTGGGTGATTTTTCCAAAAGCTGGACAGCTCCAGAGAAGCAGAGCCTGGTTTCAATCTCCGGTCTCGTGACAAGAAGGGAGATTGGCTGGGGTGTGGAGAGGGGGGCCTGGCTTGCGAGCCCAGTCCAGATCTTGCCAGCCGTCAGTGATCAACACTTCCCGTTCTTGAACTCTTTCTGGGGCTTTCTTCCCAGTCCTTGCCCCTTCCCAGACTCCCGCAGTGAACATGTGGACATCTGAAGGCTGCCTGGCCTAGGTGCTGTGCTAAACCAGCCTGGTGAGCTACGGGGCTCCTGCCTCCAGGGTGAGTGGCGTTGAGAGGCTGTTTGCTGCACGATTCTGAAGGATGGAGCGCTGAGAGGGTCCAAATCCCTGTGCTGGGGAGGGGTGGGGACACACCCCCAATCAGAGGAGACCGGGAAGCTCGTCTGGCTTTCTCTGCCCAAGCCTCTCGGGCTTACCACTTCCCAACCCCTGGTAGAGAGCAGAGCGAGCTATGTGTCCCAGCAATGGTGTCCTCGAAGGCACCAGGCTTCCAAGATTCAGTTGATCTTCCTTCTATTCCACTCCTGTACTCACCATACCTTCTCTATCACTGTTGCTGTCTTTCCCTGTACCAGCGGGTCCCACCCGGAGTGCACCCAGGTCTGGCATTGGCCCTGGGGATCTCAATCACTCCCAGGACTCTGATTATATACAGTATATTGTATTATAACATAATACCATATATGACATACTTGCACGCACACATATATTATCCAAAGCCGTGTGTGTTTGTATAAACAAATGCACATACATATATCATTCCAATGCATGCATATATTATTCAAAGTCATGTGTCTGTATGAACATAGGTATACACCACACACACACACTCATGTTCAAACACACATACATCTTGCCTTTTTATTTTCGCCTTGGACCTCTTCCTTGAATTCCAGGCTCATGAATCCAACGGCCTACTCAAATTCTCCATGAGGAGGCCTAATAGAAAGCTGTCTTAACGTGGCTCCAGCCATGTTAACTACTGCACTTCTCCTCAAACATATCAAGCCCCACCGCAAACTTCTGTATTTCCTTAAGTGGTACCACCGTCATCTACACAGTTGCTCAGGCCAAGCATCTTGGGATTTGAGTTTTCTTCTTTTTGATTTCCCTCATGCCTTCCATCCAACCCATTAGTCAGCCCCCCATCGGCTCTACGTCCCCCCAGAATGTCTAGAACGCAGCCACCTCTCACCATCGGCACGGCGGCAGCCCTGGTCTGAGCAAGCGCCTGCTGGACCCCCAGCTCCCATGCTCTCCTCCCATCAGCCACACTCCACACAACAGGGAAAAGGCCTGACACCTTGTCCTTCCCCTGGTTAACCCTCCAGTGGTTTCCCGCTTCCCTGAGAGTGAAATGCAAACTCCTCACCATGGCCCCCTAGGCCCCCCATCATCTGGTCCCTGCTTCTGTCTCCCAGTTCATCTCCCTCATTACCTACATCTGGGTACACTGACCATCAGAACATCAAGCCCACTCCTTTCTTAATGCCTTTGGGGTTTATTTTCCTCCTGCCTGGAGCACTTCCCTTGCTCGTGACAGGGCTGGCACATTTTCATCTTTCGGAGCTCAACTCTGTCACACCCTCCCTGAGACAACTTCCCTGACCAGCCTCTCCAGCTCCGCCCAGTTCTCTGTTCAATCTTCTTTGTCCCACTTGGGTGTAGCTGAAGTGATCTTTTCCACTTATTTTTATAACCATCAGTTCATTTTCGCCTATGTTTTCATTGAAGAGTTCTACAGTTTTAGCGCTTACATTGAGGTCTTTGATCCAGTTTGAGTTAATTTTTGTAGATGATGTAAGTAAGGTAAGGGTCCAACATCATTCTTTTGCTTGTGGCTATCCAGTTTTCCCAGCACCATGTGTTAAAAAGTATTGTTTCTCCATTGAATGGTCTTGGCACTCATGAAGAAAATCATTTGACCACTATTGAGGGTTTATTTCTGGGCTCTCTTTTTTTTGTGGTACGCGGGCCTCTCACTGTTGTGGCCTCTCCCGTTGCGGAGCACAGGCTCCAGACGCGCAGGCTCAGCGGCCATGGCTCACGGGCCCAGCCGCTCCGCGGCATGTGGGATCTTCCCGGACCGGGGCACGAACCCGGGTCCCCTGCATCGGCAGGCGGACCCCCAACCGCTGCGCCACCAGGGAGGCCCGGGGCTCTCTTTTGTATTCCATTGGTCCGTCTGTCTTTGTGCCCCATTCATCCTTTTTCACCACTAGAAGGTACATTCCTTGAGGGCAGGTGCTCTGCCTGGCTTCCTGTAGCCCAGCCTCTGGCACAGAGAGGCTCAGTGAATTTCCGATGACTCGTTGCCTGGGTTTATTTCTGCTCTTCCTTCCGCAGCCCTGATGGACTTCCCTGCATGGCACCTGCTTGGCCTGTGACAGACATGCCACCTCCATGGTGCAGCCAGACAGACATGCTCCTCTTCCTTCGACTTTGGGTCAGAGGGACTCCCGCCCTCCCCTCGCTCCAAACTGATCTCCCTGTCTGCTGGGTCAATTTCACCTTGCCTTGTGCCATTCTGATTCCGTTTATAGCTGGTGGTTGTGTAACCAGCCTCTTCTCAGTCTGCAGCTCCCTACTTCCAGATGTCAACCCCGGGCGTGTGATCTTCTGGAGCCACGCCCATCAGACCCTCAGGAACCCCAGCGGCAGCACACTCACCTGCCTTCCGGGGCTGCCCTGCTCAACTGGAACCCCTTCATCTCAGATGTATTTGAAAACAAAGGAAAGCCAAGCCATGCTCTCTTCCAGCCTCACCCAAGTCACATCTAACGATGTGACTTGTGTTTTGCTTTTGTTTCCAGTCTCATAAATAAAGCCTCAGTAATGGCAGAGAGGGAAACCAGAGGACAGGAACACAGCATTACCTCATCGCATTACTACAACGGATGCCTTTTCAAGGCCAACAAACTCAATTAGCTCGTTGGCAATAGCTGTACCAGCAGCGGGCTCTTGCAGCCGAGTTTATCGTTCTGAAGAAGGACACAGAAAGCAAATGACGGTGCGGTTCGCTGTCAGAGCCGCCTGCAAACTCACCCAAAGTTGTGGCTCAATACCCAACACGGCTCCCTTTCAACAGTTTTGAACTGTTCCCTAGAGTTCAGTCCTTTGATATATTTAAATCTGGAGAAACCCAACGCTATTTGTGAAGTGTGTCCTAGTTATGTGTTACATCACCCATTCTTGAGCAACTTTGTCTTTTTTTTTTTTCCTGTGAATAATCAAGGCTTAGAAGCACTGAGACCTAGAGAAATTAGAAAAGTTACCAGCGGACACTCAGCAAGTGGCCTTGTCTCAGTCACCACCTATTTATTCATCGTTCTTGAACATATCAAATAATCAGCCATCATTTTGGGTAAGTTAGAGAAGACAGAAAATTCTCATTCAGAATAAGTGGGGATGGAGGGCAGTCAGGGTTACTGATACGTCAAAATAATGTAATATGTCAACCACAAGTGTCATGAGAACGAGGAATGTTTTAGTTGAACAGTCCGGAGAATTTTACTTGCCCAGCCCTGTTATTTTACGGTTGAGAAAACAAGAGATGAGAAGTTTATGTTCTATGGGTCACCTGGCTGGTTAGCAGAATGCAGAGTCACTATCAATCAACCACAGCCCTGTGCTGACCTAAGGGACAGTCCTGCAGGGTCTCTTTGGGAGGGATTTATGGTCCAGAGACTAAGAGGACTTCAAAGCAGCACATGGGGCCTGCAGGTGCTTTCAAGGTGATGTTGCTTTTGTCTGTAAACTGAACAAGCCCTTCACAACGTTGGCACTTTTAATATTGAGCTCTTCGTGTATAGTGCTAAGTCTCAGTGACACTATCAAACATCAAAACAGTCTAATTGCATAGAAAAGAAATGTATGGTTACCAAAGGGGGAAGGGGGGGTGTTGGGGGGGAGGGATAAATTAGGAGTTTGGGATTAGCAGATGCAAACTGTTATAGAGAGAATGGATAAACAACAAGGTCCTACTGTAGAGCACAGGGGACTATATTCAATATCCCGTAACAAACCGTAATGGAAAAGAATATGAGAAAGAATGTGTATGTGTATATATATACATCACTGAAGCACTTCGCTGTATACCAGAAACCAACACAACGCTGTAAATCAACTAGACTTCAATAAAAAATTAAAAACAAAAAAAAACTGTCCAATTGAAGGTATTCAAATTCCGTGGCTGGAAGGTTAAATCGTACTTCTCTCAAAGCAACCTCTCCTTCCTATCTTTAGCCCTAAGATTGCTTTGCCATCCCTCCTCTTTTAGAAACAAGAGGAAGCCATGCACAGAGGTCCCACATCTTGCCTACCGACAACCGCTTCTCTTGTCGAACTCATTTAGGACACGCGGGGATTCAGTGCTGTGTTCTAAATGGCTCATAAATCATGCATTTCCTTAAGAAGGATTTTAAACAGGCCTGATGTGCTGGGTAGCATTCTCCTCCTCCCCTCGGGCAGACTAGCAAGTACTATGTGTCTTACACATCTTTCATCTATTTACAGCTCCGAGAAGCCAGCGGCATGGGGGTGCTGGTGACATGTGATTCCTATGGAGAAATGGCCCCAATCCACAGAGGCTCTCTCTGGGCCTTCATAATGTAGGCGCGTCATGGAACACACTTTGGTGAAGCTGTCCTTGACGGTTCAGTGGACAAACGAAAACCAAAAATGGTCATGATGCTTTTCCAGCCGTGGGACTCTTAATAGGCTACTTGGATTTGCCAGGGCTCAGATGCGTGGTGTTGTTTTCCCTCTGTCTCCTCATCTTTCTGTTTATCTTCACGACGAGGCCACGTATGTTACCGAGAAATATAGTAACTTGGGTGGCAGGCGTGGGCTCACATCCCAGGCCCATATCTTGCAAGTAAGGGACCTCACACACATTACATGACGGCTCTGACTCTCGTAGATGAAGGATAACAACAGGGTGGAGAGAGGATTGAATAAGATAATAGAGCGAGAGTCCCTGGGCCAGTGCGTAATAGATTATAGACGTTCTTCTTTCTTTATTCCATAAACATTCTTGAGCACCTACTCTGCCGGCTCCACTTCTAGACAGCACCAAATAAAACAGGTGGAACCCTGCTTTCCTGGAACTAATGTTCTAAAGCAGGAGACAATGACAAACGAATAAGTACTATATATAGAATGTCACGGTGATAGCGGCCGGGGGAGAGATACCGCAGGGCAGGGGAAGGGGGTATGTTGTGGGGGAAAAGGTGTTTGACATTTTTGATGTACCATCAAGGAAGGCTGCATGGAGAGGGCGGCGTTTGAGTAAAGACCTTAAGAGGTGATGGAAGGCGCTGTGGATATGGGAGAAAGAGTGTCCCTGGCAGGCGCAGAGGACAAAACACAGTGACGATTTCTACATAAAGAAGAGCTGTGCCCGCCCCGCTGTGGGTGGAGTGAAGTGACAAGATGAGCACAGCTCTTTGCACCAATCATGACCCTCCCTTTCTTCCTGCCTGGCTTAATCTAAGCCCCACACAGTATCACGGGAACCACAGGCCATACGTCTTTTGCCAGTTGGCAAGGACAAGGAAGCCAGGTCGTTGACATCAGGAATATTTAAAGGTCTCTGCCAATGACTACAACATAGCATGAGGGGTTATATCGGTGTCCCCAGCGCCTAGCACATTGTAGGTGCTCATTAAATGCCTCATGGATGAATGGAGGGGTGGACAAGAATTCCAGGATGGCAGCAGTAGGCAGAGGTAGGCAGCTGGACACTAATCTAAAAAAAGCCCTTCTGTGCAGAACTCAGCCGGGGAGATAGAGTCTAGCAGAGTTGGGGGAATAAGGCCTATTTCAGGATGTCTGGAGAATTGAAAAAGAGAGCAAGAAGTGGTCTCAGGCACAGTAAAATAAGACAGGACACTTAATACTGAAGCTGAAGTTCAAAGACAAAATGGTACCAGTAGACAGTGGAGTCGATGCTACATTGAAAGGCATCAAGCAGTCCTTCCTAGACAAAGCCCTGTGCCCAAGTCTTTGCCATGTGCATCTGACACTGTCTTAGTCTTATACAAGGGCCTTTGTCTTGACAGGTCAACTAGAAGGACCATACATTTTTTTTCTCGAAAGCTGAGGTAACTCAGCTGAACTGGCTGCCCATCACAGACCCTTGACTCATGGCGTTGAGGGCAGAACCTTCTGGTTCTTGTCATTGTTGAGACCTATTGGACATACACTCTCTCTCTTAAGGAGAACTTCATGTCCAATGACACAGTGGTCTTACTTTGTTTATAAGTCCAAGGCCTCGCTCTAGGAGATGATCTTGTCTTGGTCCCCAAAGCTGAGGCATTGCCACTTCTGTAAACTACTGGCTGCAGCCAGAATCGCCTCCCATGAATCACAGCCGAGCTAAGGGGTCCTAGTCAGCAAGCTCCCATCCAATGCACAGAAGTGGATTTGTTTTAAGCTGTTAACTGCTGGGGTGGGTTTTTTAGGTAGAAAGGCTATTGGTGGTGCGCCGCCAGAGGAAGACATAGAGGAAACAGGAAGAAGAGAAGGGTTATAACGGCGGCAAGCAGGAGTTGGGTGTGATGAAGAGTAGCTGTGATAGGCTGTCTCATGCCAAGGAATCCTGCCTGGGAGCTAAGCCAATGCTCTCGAGCTAAGCTGTCTTTCTGTGACCCACTTCTGTGTCTTTGACCTTGCACGACAGACCCATCGTATGTCCGTGTTCTCACTTTGATTCAGGTCTCAGTAAGACCCACCTTTGGATTCTGGCCCTGCCACTAACTGGGCTCTTTGCTGTCTACCCATCCCTGTCTTACCAATTATTCTCAGACTTGGGCTTTATAATGAAATACTCACATTCCTGCTCCATCCTTTGTGTTGCCTGTTTATCGCTTACATCCGACCTAGCTCACCATCTCTCTGGTCTGGTCCTGGGCTGCACCCTCTGACTCTGCCCCTAGCAGGTGCCCAGGAACATCTCACATCAAGGAGTTGGCACCTTGGATGAGCTTTGGGGCCGGGATCCAGCCCGGGCAGTCTCTCATCTTTTCCTCTCAACGTCGCCCCCGCTTCTGCAACCTGAAGCCTGTCTTCTGATATCCTCCTGCATCCCACTGTTTTTCCATGTGTTCTTTCCTGCTAACCTGTTTTCCAGCACATCACAACATCACTTACTGAGAATTTCCACTTCTGCCACTCTGTGGCACGTGGCCTAATGCCTTGATCTGCCCGACCCTGCAGAATTGCAGCATTCCCCAAGTCAGCAGCTACTTCTTCCAAAGGATTACCCTGGACTTTCCCTGCCAGGGTGGATTATACCTGCAACAAGAGTTATGAACTTGTAAATGCTTTGCGTAGGGGTTGTGCCTGAAACTGTTTTTAGGTAGCAAGAATGTGCTTGATTCATGGAAAGACATTTTCTATTTGAGAAAAAAAATGAAATCCCTTTTCTGCACTCCAGTAAATAAAAGGACTCTACTATTTAAAAACACTAGGAAAAACTAGCTCTTGGGAGAAAAATAATACTTTCAAGTCACGGTGAAACAAAGGCACACAGAGGGCAATGCTATGAATAGAAGATACTCTTTTTAAAAATTTTTTCAGGGAATAAGATATCCTAGAGAGTCTAAGTGATAGGAAGTCTATTAGTACTTTTCTTGAAGCAAAAAACATTTTTAGATCCTACACTCTCTTTATACATCTTTGGGGTATTTAAAGAGATGGCCTTAAACAGGCACTCAAATGTCTACAGAACTCCTCTTTAAGCGTCCCCAGTGCTCTTTAAAGAAGGTCTGTTATTGGCCAGGAGCCTAGTGCTGGGACTGCTGCTTGCATGGTGAAGTGGGTGGGCGGGAGGTGTTTGAACTATCCATGAGCAGCCATTGACATGGGAACTCCAACATCTTTGTATGTGAGTAGACAGAGACAATCACATGTAACGCAAAATACACACATTCTAGGTACTATTTGCCATCTAGCCTAGATATTTCAGGACAATCTCATGTCCAGTTATATTTCTTCATATACTTTCACTCCCTTGGAAATACTGTCTTTCCCCTGGAGATAACTGACTGAATGAATCTAGTCTACCAAGCTAATAACTGAGCAAGCTGAGATTTTCCAGTTACAAGTGTAATGATACCTTCCATCCTCAGTACATATGAATGAGGAAAGGGGCCATGCCTGTTCTTTACTTACATGCATGTGTTTACATGCCTAATGTTTTTCTATCATGTAATCTTTAAATGAAAGGTAATTAATTATATATATACACACATATGTGTATATGTATATATATAGCTATCTATCTATCTATCTATCTATGTAAAATTTCAAGTTTTTTCTTTTGTAAGACTTTGCATCATTTAGGAATGCTTTTGACTACATGTAACATAAAATCAGACTAACAGCAGCCTGAGCAAGAAAATCATTACATTTTTCATATAACACAAATTTTGGGAAGGTGCTTCCAGGGTGTGTTCATTGGCTCAGTGATGTGAGGGTGCTGGGCTGGTATCTCTGGAGTCACTTGGCTTTTCCTCATGTTCACAAGATGGCTGCTGTGGCTCCAGGCATCAAGACCACACACAGGAATCTTAAGTAAGAAGAAAGTGTCAAAAGCAAAAATGAATTTCCCTCAGCAGATTCCTTTTCTACTTTTCTTCCTCCTTCTAAATCAGACTGTCTACCAGAGACTTTTCACATAAGTAAATTTACATGTAAGAAGAAATATATTGTAAGACACTATGTTTGTCTGTGTTTTGGGTTTTGTTCCTCTGTGCATGGTATGTTTATTTCCTTGTCAGTGTCTGGGACCAGACTGTGCTCTCTGAGGCAAGGGTTTTGTTGGTCACATCTCTTTGTCCTCCCACTACCAGGCTTGGAACACCAGAGATGTTTGGTGTTTGCTAATGACTTGCATATGATGACTTTCAGTTTTCCCTTTGCTCTTGAACTACTCACACCTTTGGGAATCTGAGGAGCTGGGGATCAGACTACTTCAGGGTTTTAGCCATTGCTTACACCAGTGACTGAGACAGGAACAGAGTGATGGCAGAATGATCATACCTGATTATGTTGGGTTGGTATCAACATCCTCAACCCCCATCACAGGAGAACCTAAGTGTGCTCGGTCGGTTCTGTGTCTGTGTGTTAGATTTTTTCCTCTGCTTTCCACTCCCATGACACTTGGTACATTGCTCTGTATAACCCTGTCATATTGAAAAAATAAGTATCTAAGTGTATATCCTTTCTCCTTACTTGAGAATTTAGAATCCTCAAGGTCAAAGGACATTTCTTAGTTATATTTTTCCCAGCATCTTCCACACTGCCTGGCAGGATAGTATTTATTTATTTAAGGCTGAGAAAATTGAATGAAAGAAAATTTTCTTGTACTGACATAATACATCTTTCAAATCTCCCGACATGAGTGGCCACTTATATGAAAATGACCCACTGTGCCTTCAGGGCAGTAAACAACACTATTAAATTTATTAAGCATATATTTATTGAGCATCTATCAAGTGCAATAACTCTATCACGTGCAAATACAGCAGAGGGAGTGGTTTGAATATGAATTTACTGCTTTGAGCTCAGGCATTGACTAATACTCTTAATTATAAGAATACAGATACTTTTTAATTTAAAGTTGACTTTAAGGATTAGTGAGATGTTAAGTGGATGTCTACCAAATAGTGATCTTCCTGTAATTAGGCATATATCCAAGTAGATGTGGATGACCGCCCGGATACAGGATGGAAATGAATGCCAGTTTCTGGAAGTTCCATGATTATAAGGCACAAGGTATGATTCTTTAGCTATACTCTACAGGGCCTAAACTCACCCTACCTTGTTCAACCGTTGGTAAAGACTTTGACCATCAGCAATGACTTGAAACATCAAGAGGTTGTGCCAGTGTTCATGGGGTAGTGTGAAGGCTAAGAATGCTCTAATTCTGAAAAACACCCTAGGCACTCATCATGATGAGTTTCTGGAGGAGATGTCCTCTCTAGGGCAAAGCGAAGTGACTAACATTAGCCCGGCATGGAGCCTGGACCGCCCCCCCTCCCCCCAAACAGAGCTCTGCTAAGCTCTGTTGGACCACAGGAAAAAGCATTTATCCTAAATTCTTAGACACATATGTCTTTAGATCAGAGTCCATCTCCCTACACCAGCCAGTCCCAATGGAGAATCAATCAGAGGACGGTCATGAAGTTTGCTGGTGCCTTTTCTCCCCTTTCCCTCCCCTGGATGCCACGTAGGAGAAAAACAGGGCATGGAGGACCACCCGGGCTTGCTCTCAACTGAACCCTCTCACATGGAATGGGGAGAAGAGAGGTAAGCCTTACTTGCTAGGCTTCCAGTTTCTGGAGCATAGATAGAAGAGCTTTGGCAAAGGAGAGTGCCAGAGAGAGAAAGTCACAGCCACGTGAAAGAATTTTTAATGATCATCAACAAATGTGGCTAATCAATGCCTTGGAAGGTAATTCATCTAGAATCTCTTCTCCACCCCTGGATGGGGAGCAGGTGGGAAAGAGAGGCATGATAGCATGTCCGCACTGGCTGGTCACATCTGCTGAGATGGAATATAGTTGGAATAAAGGTAAACTTCTCCACTTAAGCTCCCGAAACAGTTGCATGAATATCAACAAATAGGGACCTCAGCTTCGACTTGAGGGTTTTGGCTAGCTCACCAAGGTTATCATTCTGGTGTTTCTGTCGTATTAGACCCTCTTTATTCTGCACGGGTCAGACCACTCCAGATTTGAATGCTGTTTTTTTAAAGGAACACGGCAGCCTACAGATTGTTTAGAGGAAATTAATAAATGCCATAGGAAATTGAGTTAGAAAGTGCCTATATTTTTAAATTGCTAATATTCTAGGATTTCAAGGTGCTGAACATCTAATCTCAAGGGATTCGAGGTTGTTGAATTCCTATCATGTGCGCTGTGGTGGATGCTACGGAGGCGTTATCCGACTTGATCATCGTGGCCTCCGTCCCTATTTTACAGGTAAGTACACCCGGGCTGCAAGAGGCTGGCTGATTTTCCTGCGGCCGCACAGCTGGTGAGCAGCAAACTAGGATTTGTACCTTCGTCCTGCCCAACTCAGAGTACATGCTGTTCTACTACATCGAGCATTTAACGTTCTGAGATGCTGAGATTCTGTGCTTCGGTCATCCTGTGACAATGATTCTAAGGTTGCCGCGTTTGAAGACTCCGCAGGATGGCTGGGGAAGAATGGGGAGGGTGGGGAGGGCCAGAGGGAGTGTGAGGTGGTAGGAAGAACAGCCACGTCACAAAGGTGATCATTCATTTGGTTTCCCCCCCAAACAAAACATTCCTGTTTATTTCTCTGCATTTCTACCAGGCAGGCATGTGACCTGAGAACAATTCCTTTATGAGGCAGAGTTTTTCTCATTTCCTGGCTCCTAATCTAATAGAAATGTCTAAACTAGTTGGCTGGCTCTGCCAGAGAGAGGAAAAAAAAAAAAAATCTAGGATCAATCACTCCATTTGAAGCTGCATCTGCAGAAAAGATGTCAGGAAGGGGCAGGGAGGGGCCAAAGCTCTGTTTACCACTGTGCTTCTCCTAGCAACTTCTGGCCCGTCTCTGGGTCTCTCGTACCCTGACGAAGTTGCTGGCAGGGCCTCCCAGAGCAGAGTTCAGCCAGGGTGCTGTGCCCCAGCCAGTCTTCCAGCAGATTCTCCCTCTTTACAACCTGGTTAAGTGCCTCCTTTGCCTGTCGCCAACCAGAGGATTATGCCTTGCCCAGTTTCCAGGCTGCGTCTCTGAAAGTCTCCTTATTAAAGGCATTAAAAAATATATATCCTAGTGGAGAGCTTCCAGGAGTTTTTTTTTTTGAAACTCTAGTTATCCCCATGGGACAATCAGTGCAAATTTATCCCCAGTTGGAGTCCATCTGGCATGAGGACAGAGTCCGTGAAACACCCTTGCAAAGCAGTTAGTTTACATTTGTCACAAAAGGGACTGCTGTCGTGGTTCAGCTCTTCCGTGGGTGGGAGAGAGCCTCACCCTGGTCCTAACCTCAAGTGACTGATACCTGGGCACCTAACAAACATGCTGGATCCCAGGAGGCAGATACACTCAACGAAGAGCCTACACTGTCCTTAGATGTTTAAGATTATCACATGAAGTTATTACACAAACTCTAATCAGATTTCACTATTTTCACACTAATGTCCTTTTTCTGTCCCAGGATCCAATTCAAGATTGCACTTGTTTTGTTTTGTTAATTTCATTTAGTTTTTTCCCCCCCAGCTTTACTGAGGTATAATTGGTTACATAAGATGTTACCATTAGGGGAAACTGGCTGAAAGGTTTACAGAAGCTCTTGCTGAGGGCTGGGATTGGGGTGTGGATGGGAGGATAGACTGTAAAGGGGCAAGAGGGAACTTTCTGGAGCGATAGGAATGTTAGACATTTTTATTGGGGTGGTGATTACGTAGATGTATAAATTTGTCAAGACATCAAACTGTAGACTTAAAATAAGTACATTTAATTGTGTGTGAATTCTGCCTCAAGATAGTTGATATTTGAAACATTTTTTTATCAAAATATAAGATCATGTCATCCCCATACATAAAAATCCACCAATGGCTTCTCATTACACATTAAATAAAATCCAAGCTCCTAACTTGGAAAAAAATTGAAATAAATAAAAATGCCTCTAATGAGAGGTTGGATAAGGTCCTTAAGATACGAAAAGCTAGGGCTTCCCTGGTGGCACAGTGGTTAAGAATCCACCTGCCAATGCAGGGGACACAGGTTTGAGCCCTGGTCCGGGAAGATCCCACATGCCACGGAGCAACTAAGTCGGTGCGCCACGACTACTGAGCCTGTGCTCTAGAGCCTGCGAGCCACAACTACTGAAGCCAGCACGCCTAGAGCCCGTGCACCACAACGAAGAGTAGCCCCCGCTCACAGCAACTAGAGAAAGCCCATGCGCAGCAACAAAGACCCAACTCAGCCATTAATTAATTAATTAATTTTAAAAAGATACAAAGCTCTTATTAACCAATAAGAAAATGGGCTTAGCTCATTAATGGGCGATTTATAAGGAAATAAAACATGGGTAATGACATTCAAAAAGAAGTTTAACCCTATTAATAATAGAATAAATATAATTTGAAACAAACAAAAAGATGATCACATGAAATGGTTTGTCTGAGGCTTGAAGCAAACAGTAAGGTTTCCTTACCACCCCTCATTTCAGGAGCCCGCCAAGTCTCTTTCTCTTAGGGTCTTCTTTTTCTTGCTTCCTAGACAGTATCTCCAGTGAAGTGAGATGTCAAAGAAAAATTGTGTTTAAATAGATGTTACTGTGTTGCTCAGACTTTTTGCAGAGATGACAGAGGCCAAGAACAGAATGAGAGTTGCCGAGTACATGAACATCCTTAATTAAGATGCATGGTCTCACACCAGGCACAGGACGTGCTAAGAGATGGTGAGCCTGCTTCAGCCAGCAGTGGTCCCACGACATAGGCTATCTATATAGAATTTGGTTAAGGACGATTGCTTGGTAGAGTCATTAGTGTGTTCTGCCTCCTCTCCCCATGGGGGGGCCTCAGATCAGAAGGGCTGGGAGAGCATCACATGAGGGTATTCCATGTGACCCTGGAGTCGGGGTCGTTAGGAGCTAGGTGCCTGATCCAGTTGTGCCTGAGGGGCTGTGGAGTGGGTCTTGAAGTCTCACTGCCTGGCCCCACGGCCAAGACGGGACTATACTGGAAAGGCCAGAGTAGGAAGGGCAAAAGCTAGGGCGGTCTCTGTGTGCCGGACGTAGAGTTGCTAACGGGACCCTTCCCAACCGGGACAAGGTGACCCCAACAGAGTGTGGACTTCAGGCTCGAGTGAAGGGCAAAGCTGTGAGTAACCAGAGGAAGGAAGAACTGTCCACTTAAGGGAAATGCAGACTAGAGGGATTCCTGGCGATGGGGGAAGTGTCTCCAAAGAACACTCAAAAGTCCCCAAGAAAAAGAGAATTGCTACACCCAGAAGATCCCATGACAGTCACAATGGTACCAGTCAAGAAAGAAGTTTCCTGCCCCTTGCCTCTCCTCCCTAATTTCTTTCCAGCCCTGCAGAGACCCAAATTACATCCAGAAAGTGATGGAGTGAAAACAAAGGGAGACGGTAAAGATCCACTGCTCCTCTGCCGAACCGCCCAGGGAAGGGCTGATCTGGGGGAAGGAAAAACAAAATAAGTGAATGATAGTTTAGTGTTTGGATATGACTATAGACTAGATTTTTAAAAATCCCTAGAAAATGACACTCTTTATTATTATATCTTTTTTTTTTTTTTGCCTGAAAATGACTGAGGGATGTTTTATTATCCTAGACTGAGCTGAAAAGCTGAAGAACCTAACTGAAATTTCATGTAGCATAAATGGAGACAGAGGACAAAACAGGGAGTCTAAATTTGAAGTTCAGTGGTCGGTAGACTACGCTGTTTCTGTCTACATCCAAGCCTAGTTTAATTATTAAACCTATTACATAGAATTCTCCTAAAAGGTAGTAGGCTTTGGAACAAAAAAATAAGTGCATCGTCCGTCAAAAAGCTACATTCATCATCTAATCAGGACATGAGACATGCAGTTTTTATATATGAGGAAAACTGCTAGCACAAGCTCACGCCTCCCTCCCACTTCCTGAGTCATTACAGGGATGAAATATTCAAACTGAACATTTAGGCCACCTTAGTCAGGATCTCACAATGTCCCTATTGTACTCTTATAATGCCAAATACCACTGGAAATGTTCTGTTCCGGGTGCTACATTCAATAACTTGTCATTGATTTCTCTCAGAAATATAATAAGGTTTTACGTGGAGAGGAGCTTATTAAAGCATGGGTGTATGCAAAAATACACCACAGCCATAGTATTTCTCCACCTAGTCCAGAAATTTCTAGAGAAATTTAGTCTTTCTAATCTAATAAGAAATGCAGAATTCACCCCGTTGGTTGAAAGAAGCCACTTTTTCATGTTAAGGGATTTTATGATTCCCGGATGTCATTATGCAAATTGCAGAGGGCTACTCCTATAGCTCACCTACCAAACCCTACCCTGCAATAGGTGAGGTTTGTCTTACCTTTTCTTCTCTTGCATACAGTGCTGGCCACTGAGTACTTATAATAGCTCCATCTGCCATGTTTCTCCCCTCTCTGGCCAGCCACTTCCCACTCTTTTCCTTCCTCTATGTGGTGACTTTAAAATATGTTTTCAAATCTGTTGACACTCCATCCATCAAGTCCAATTCCCTTCCTCTTGAATATGAGCCGGTCTTAGTGACTGACTTCTCACAAATAGAATTTGGCAGAAGTGATGATGTGTGACATCCAGGGCTAGGTCATAAGAGGCAAGACAGCATCAGTCTGGGCTCTCTCTTGGGACACTTGCTCTTGGAATCCAGCTACAGGTCTGACCTCAGGCCACATGGAAAAACCTCATGTAGCTGTTCGGGTCAGTAGGATGGCTGAGCCTCTGTTCACAGCCAGCGTCACCTACCAGGCACGTGAATGAGGAAGCCTTCAATGTGACTCCAGCCCCAGCCATGGTCTGACTGCAACCATGTGAGAGACTCTCTGAGTGAGAGCCACTCAAGTAAACACAGTACATGTGAGACAATATGTGATTGCTGCTTTATGCCACCAAGTGTAGGGTGGTTTGTGACACAACTTTTGATAATCAGAACACTGTCAAGATGTACTACTTGGGAACCTTTAAAAATGTACTCTTGGGGGCTTCCCTGGTGGCGCAGTGGTTGAGAGTCCGCCTGCCGATGCAGGGGACGCAGGTTCGTGCCCTGGTCCGGGAAGATCCCACATGCCGCGGAGCGGCTAGGCCCGTGAGCCATGGCCGCTGAGCCTGCGCATCCGGAGTCTGTTGCTCCGCAACGGGAGAGGCCACAACAGTGAGAGGCCCGCGTACCGCAAAAAAAAAAAGTACTCTTGGAAACACTGTTTCCACTCTGGGAATACACCCTATGATTTAGAATACAAATTATGGAAATAACGTTTATGCATAGAGAGTTTTCTTTTAGGAAGAACCATTTCCCTATTGTTGAACACTTGGACTATACAACTCTTTCAAAGCCACACAATGAAATATTAGGAAGCTAGAAAAATTTCTAGCAAGACTGACAAAAATTAAAAGAGAAGGCACCAATCGCCAATATGAAGAATGTGATATACTACTAAGATCACTACGTATTCTGGTATATCGCTAAAGATTCTGGGGCCATTAACAAGTTATAAGGAAATACTACAAAGCTTTCATTTAAGCTCATAAATTAAACAACTTAGAAGAAATCGACCAATTCCTCAAAAGCTGTATACTACCAAAACTCAACCAAGACGAAGCAGATAATCTCAATAGCCCTCTAACGGTTAAAAAATTGAACTTGTAGTGAAAAAGATCCCCCCAATTAAACCACAATGAGATATCACTACACATCTATCAGAATGACCAAAATAAAAAAGAGTGACAACGCTCAATGCTAGTGAGACTATGGAGAAACTGAATCCGTCATTGTTGGTGAGAGTGTAGAATGGTACGGCCACGCTGGAAGATAGTTCGGCAGCTTCTAATAAACTTAAACGTGCAAGTGTTACACGATCCTGCCACTGTGCTCTCGGCATTTATCTCAGAGAAATGAAAACTTATGTCCACCAAAAAAAACAAAATCCCGTATACAGCAGCTATATTAGTAAGAGCCCCAAACTGGAAATAGCACAGATATTCTTCAACAGGTGAATGTTTAAACCAACTGTGGTACATACGTAGCATGAGGTACTACTCAGCAATAAAAAGGAACAAATGATTGTTTTGCTCTTATTCATCCTACAGCTGAAAGTTTGTACCTTTTTACCAATCTCTTCCTATTTCTCGCCCCGCCCCCGCCAGCCCCTGGAAATCACTTTTCTACTCTCTATTTCTATGAGTTTGACTTTTTAAAAAATTATTCCACATATAAGTGATGCCATGCAGTATTTGTCTTTCTCTGTCTGGCTTATTTCACTCAGCATAATGTTGCAAATTTCAGGATTCCCTTTTCTCTCGTGGCTAAATAGTATTCGTGTGTGTGTGTGTGTGTGTGTGTGTGTGTGTGTGTGTGTGTGTGTGTGTGTGTGTGTATCACAGCCGCTTTATCAATTCATCCATCACTTCGGTTGTTTCCATATCTTGGCTGTTGTGACTAATGCTGCAATTAACATGTGTGTGCAGATACAGTTATCTCTTCAAGACACTGATTTCATTTCCTTTAGTTATATACCCAGCAGTGGAATTGCTAGATCATATGGTAATTCTATTTTTAATTTCTTGAGGAATCTCTATACCTCCACACTGTTTTCCATAGGAATACATTATTGATACATGCAAAAAATTAGATGAATCTCCAGGAATTATGCTGAGAGAAAAAAAGTCAACCACAAAATGTTATATACTGCATGATTCCATTTATAGAATATTTTTGAAAAGACACTTTTAGAAATGGAAAGCAGATTAGTGAATGCCAAGAGTTAGGGACTGGGGTGGGAAAAGGAGGGAGGTTGGTATGGCTATCAAAGGGCAACATGGGAAATCCTTGTAGTGATGGACCTGTTCAGTATCTTGATTGTGATGGATCTAGGAATCTGCATGTCTGATAAAACTGTATTAAGTTAAATGCACACACATACACACACAGACACAGATGAGTTATAAGTAACACTGGAGAAATCTGAATAAGATCAGTGAATTGTGTCAGTGTCAATATATATTTTTGTGTCAATACTATATTTTTGCAAGGTGTTACCACTGGGGGAAACTGGGTGAAGAGCACTCTGTATTTTTCTTACAACTGTATGTGAATCTGTAATTATCTCAATAAAACTTTTAATTAAAAATTATGTTATGAAGAGGCTGTGATAATATGGGATAAATTGTTTATAACATAACCATAGGCTATTTATTTATTAAGAGGTTCTTAGTCTTTTTATTTATTTAAAAAAATTTTTTAACATCTTTATTGGAGTATAATTGCTTCTTCAATGGTGTGTCAGTTTCTGCTTTATAACAAAGCGAGTCAGCTATACATATACACATATCCCCACATCTCCTCCCTCTTGCATCTCCCTCCCACCCTCCCTATCCCACCCCTCTAGGTGGTCACAAAGCACCGAGCTGATCTCCCTGTGCTATGTGGTTGCTTCCCACTAGCTATCTATATTACATTTGGTAGTGTATATATGTCCATAAAAAGTTAAAATATTCATAAAATGTATATCCTGGGTGATTCTGTCGAATAGCTTCAAAGAAGGCAAAAATAAAAACTGTATAAAATTTAAAATTAAGAGAAATGGGAACACCAAAGAAAACCAAAAAATACTATGTTAAAATTTTATTTTCTAAAGTTTCTATAATGAGCACATGATACTTGCGTAATGGAAGAGACTCTATTAAGATGAAGTTTTATTCACTTTTAGATTTTTACTATTAGAATACTTTGAGACCTAGGTTCTCAACTGAGGAAACTCAGTCTGAATGGTACATTTGTATTTTGACAGTAGAAGCAGAAGTCTCCAAATGCTGAATTTTAATAAAAAAGATTTCAGGCATCAGTCAGTGAGTTGAAGAGAAATGAGAAGGGGGGTGATGAAGCATATTACTACTCATTTCTGGGTCCCTGGAACATGTGGCATAGTGGGATTCCCCCACTTTGCTCTTGCCTAAGGCTGCTTACATGCCTCCATGGCAGATTCCTTTCCTATCCTACTACCAATGCACTTTGGGCTTTGCTTGAAATTATTCAACTGTGAAGATACAGAATTTCAAATTGTTCTGCCTGTTTCAGTAGGCACAAATTCCTCCACAGCGGGGAGATTTCTCTGGGGAAATTTTGAAAACAAGCAGAGATGCTGAAGGAGTTTGGAGAAGACTGTTTTCTGCATGGAAAGTTCTGAGTGCAATTAAGTTGTACCCAAAATTTAGAGAGGCTAGAAAATTTGGGGGGGGGGAAATATGGTCCCCCATCAATGCAAAGAATAGTGTATCATTTCTGAATAGAGGAAACTATCACCGAATTACAAAATCATTAGAGGCAGAAGGCACCTAAGGGCCATCATGTTGAACAACATCAGGTGACCCCATTCACCTTTAGCCTATGTACGTGGTGGCCCTGGGAGTTGTGCAGTGTACAACCTGCACAACTGTATTAATTGATTCTGATAAATCTAGTCATTACCACCACTGTCCTTCCCCCCCGCCTCACTGCACTTAGACACAATCCTCTTTTAGAGAGGGGAAAAGTGAAGCCCAGAGAGGGGAAGGAACTTGTCAAAAGCCATACAGCTAACCACAGAACCCAAGTTCTTGAATTTTAGATTAATACTCTTTCCTCTCTACAGCGCTGCCTGAAAGAAATGTTCTTACTAAAAAAAAAAAAAAAAAAATTCATCCTGAAAAGTATTTGTTTCAAATCTACACTGCTGTAACCTAACCAGGGCTATTTTCATAATGTTGAAACAGGAGTCAAATTGAGTCTGCACATTCTAAGAACAGTTTCCTCACATATGAAATGGGGATAATAATAGTGCCTTTTAGAGTTGTTTGGGGGGATAAATGAGTTAATATTTGTAGAACCCTTAGAACAGTGCCTGTCATATAGAAACAGATAAGTATTAGATATTATTATTAAGTGATATGTGGACTTTGGGGAGAACATGTACCTTTTATCTATGCTTTCACATGACCTGGCATGGCTTTGAGGAAGTGCTCTATTAATGCTTTGGGATGATGGATGGATGTGTGGATGGATGAATGGATGGAAAGATTGAGAGAAGGATGGATGCATGGATGGATGGATGGGTGGATGGAGGCATGGATGGATGGATGGATGGGTGGATGGAGGCATGGATGGAGGCATGGATGGAGGCATGGATAAATGGCACCTCTAGCATTACAGTGGTTCAGGTCAACAACCTTGGGGTTGTCCCTGATTCCTCTCTGACTCCATATAACTCATATATTAGCAAATCCTGCCTATTCTATATGCAAAATATATTTAGAATCCAACAACTTCTTCCAACCTCCACCATCCTAGGACCAAGCCATCAGCATCTCTCTTAATTGGCCTTCCTGCTTTGACCCTTGTCTTCCCGTAGTCTATGCCCTTATAGGATGATCTGGCCCCAATTACTGCTACTCTGGAACCCCATCTATCACCACTGTCCTATTTCTGTCTCTGACCCAGCTACACCAGTCTCTTAACCGTCCCTTGGTTGTAGCAGGCATGCTCCCATCTCAAGGACTTTGCACTTACTGACCTCTCTACCTGAGATGCTGTCCCAGTTGATCTCTTCTACTTTCATGGCTCCCATCTAACAACTTCCCCTCTATTCCTTCTGCTAGTGTAATTGAGATCAGGAAATCAGTGGATTAGCTAATGCTGGGGCTCTCTCTCCTTCAGAGATCAGGAAGGTGGCGAATCTTCTATCATGAGATTGAGGGCTATGTTATTCTCAGCTCGGGTGTCCGGAGCCTAGAATACTACGTAATACTGTTTTGTCATGAAGGGCTCTGAGATTACAGTCCCTAAGGGGTGCATAAACTTACAAGAACTTTTTATCTTCTGTGTTTTAGTTGCTTATATTTTTTGAGCTTTGAAACCCATGCTGCAGAGTCACTTCTTATTTTTATTCTTTGTGATTGTTATTTGACATTTTGGACGGTGAGCATCTCAAAGCTAGGACTTCACGGTTGTATAATCTCTCCTCTTTCTGCCACAGACCATGATACAGAAGAGGTTCATGCTAACAGGTAACTTTTATGGAGCACTTCCTACGTGCTAATGTGTAGGTTGTTTGCAAAAATGGCGGCGATAATTTCCCTCCTGTATATCTTCCACTTTGCAATGTGAATTTGCAGCTCTTCCATCAAGTGATAGAGTCAGTTTCCCAATCACTGGGCGGGCCCTGTGGCTTACTTTGACCAAATATAATGTGGCAGAAGTGACAGCCAGGGGCATGCCTAGGCCTCAAGAGACTTTGCGCAATTCGGCTGCGTCTCTTGGAGCCCTGCCCAACCTCCGTTTGAACAAGCCCAGACTAGCCTCTTGGAAGATGAGGGGCCCACGGGGAGCAGCTGAGGCCGTTTGAGACCAGCCAGCCCCAGCTGGCCTGGCAGCTGCCTGTGGATCCATGAGTAAGCCTCGTCAAGGCCAGGAGAACCGCACGGTGGGTTCTCATCCAAATCATCAACCCATAGAACTAGGAGGCAAATAAATGGTTGTTGCCTGAAGTCAGGGCTTGGCAAACCACAGCCCATCAGCCAAATCTGGCCTGCCTCCTGCTTCTGTAAATACAGTTTTACTGGAATACAGCCTCACTTGATTGTTTACGTACTGTCTAGAGCAGCTTTCCCATTATAACAACAGAGTTGGGTCATTGCAACAGAGCTGAAAATACTTACTATCTGTCCCTTTACAGAAAAACTTTGCAAACCCTGTTTAAGTCACTAAATTTAAGAGTGGTTTGTTATATCCACGAACTGAACCAAGCACTTTAAATGATTATCTTTAAAGTTTCACTGTAACCCAGTGAGGGTTTTTGTTCGTGCCCATTTTACAGATGAGGAAACTGAGGCATAGTGAGGGAGTGTACATGGTGGAGTCAGGAAAAAACACAAACAGTCTGGCCTCACAGACTCATGACTTTGGCACACTGAGTCAGTAAATAAAGAGATGGGTTTCCAACTGAGTGAATATATAGCTGAATCAACAGTTGAGGTCAGTTCCTTTGAGGTGGGATTGTAGATGATAATAACCTTTGTGTCAATGCTGTGGTACTTCTGGGCCCACCTGAATCCCTCACTGAAAGGGTGAGGAATCTCTATATCCAGACCTTAAGGGTTTTGACAAGTCTTTTATAAGTGTGCCCCTAATGGAGGGCTCAGAAGAATCACTGAAATATATGTGGGAGGGAGGGAAGAAGCAAATAAGTAAGGGGTAGGTGGAGAAGAAAGGGGTGGAGGTGAAGAAAGAGAGGGAAAAGAAGCTTTAGAAAAGGAAAGAAGAGCAATCCAAGTTCTATGGAGGAGTATCCACCTTCCATTTGTGCCTGAAATCCATCTCACATCTGATGTTAGGTGGTCACTAACATCCGTCCTGAAGGTGGGATCAATCTAGAATCACTCTGTCACTGGGGAGACTTGGAGGGTCATCAGGGGTCATTATTATTATTATTTTTTGTGATACGCGGGCCTCTCACTGTTGTGGCCTAACCTGTCTTACATCTAAGCTCTGGTCTTTGCAGGCCCAGCATCCTCTGGAGTGGGCCAGGGGCCTTGGTGACAGGGACGCTCACAGCACGGGGGGAGCATCCTCCCCAGCTCACTCATTCCCCAAGAATAGGAGCACGTGGTCAGTATATCACCGCATCCCAGACAGAACAGAAACCCCCCCTGACTTTCTCAGCAACTCTCCCACCCCCCACCTTGCTGATACTATTCAATAGCCCACATTGACTTTGGGAGGAGAAAAAAAAATGTAATTGTTAAAGCCTAAATCCCTTTAAACTCTAAGATCAAAAGGAAGGTTTCCATCCCATGACACATAATTAAACATGCAGACGTGCCCAACTTTGATTCATGAATGCTTCTGCACTTCTAAATTGTTGCCAGGGAGATCAGGGCCTGAGAAAATTAAAACCATTACGCCTCAAAAGAGTACATGATTTTCACAGCTTTCTAGCGTGATTTCCTGTTGTGCAGAACTTTATGTTCTCCCGTTTTCTCCTCTCTACCTCAGTGTCCGGGGCTGAACGGAAGCAGCTTTGCAAACATCTTTAGGTCGAGAATTCCGGCAGGTCCGGCGTGATGTGAGCACAGAGCCAGATTGCAAGGCCCACCATCTTCGTACTGCTTTATGTCCGACCAGAGGGCAAATTCCCCACTTAGGCAAGATTCCCTGAGGATGGCCTCAGATGCCTGGGCGATGGGATGACAGCATGGTAAGGAAAGCCCTCAAACACATGGGATGTATTACGCAGAGCTCTCTGGAGAAACAGAACCAGTAGGATCTATATCTATATCCTCTATATTTAAATCATTATTATAGGAATTGGCTCGTGTAATTATGGAGGCTGAGAAGTCCCACAGTCGGACACCTGCAAGCTGGAGACCCAGGACGGCTGGTGTGGTAACTCAGTCTGAGTGAACTGGGGCGGCAGACGACGCAGATTCCAGTCTGGGTCTGAAGACCTGAGAGCCAGGAGTGCTGAGAGCAGGAGAAGATGCCTGTCCCAGCTCCAGCAGTCAGACAGGAAGGGCCAAATTTTTCCTTCTTTCGTCTGTTTCTTCTAACCAGGCCCGCAAAGGGTTGGTTGGTGTTCATCCCTGCTGGGAAGGACAAACTGCTTTACTGAGTCCACCAATTCAAGCACTGATGAGTGAGGGAATGAAGCCTGAGGGATGTGTGATAGGGGTGGGCAAGAGCATCTCCTGGCCCATCACTCTTTGCAGTTAATTAAGGTGGTGCTTCAAATGGAAAACGTCCTGCTAATGGCAAACCACATCTGACTCTCTTCCCCTGCCCACAGTGGAGGGTGAACATCCCCCTATCTCTATTCCTCTTGCCTTTCCGGGAAAATCCCAAAACTGAAGACAGCTGTTTCTTACGATAACAAGCACCCTGCCGGCACGTCAGCCCCCCTGGATACTGCAATGACATGTCTGTTTCAAGGAACAAGTAAAACAGTGGGAAGTTGCCAAGACAGAAAGAGCCCCAGGGGAAAAAGGGCCGGGCAGCGTTCAAGTGTCCTTTGCTCGCTCTTAAGCAGGAGGCCAGCTACTCTGGCAAAGCAGGGGGAAGAGGTATGGGGCGCCGCTGGCTCTCATAGGAGGCATGCTGGGACCCTGGAGGCTCAGGCTGGTGCAGCAGGAGAAAGGCGGGACTAAGTGACCTTTTATTTCTTGGCCCTGATGTGGACCACCAGCAGCGGGTCCATGGAGATCAAGGGTCAACTAGCTCAGGTGTGGTTCAGGCAGCTGCCCGTGACCAAGAGACAGACAATACTCAGAATCAGAATACAGCAGGATCATGACCGTCACAGGTGTCACAGGTGACACAGGTGAGCAGAATCTAGTCTCCAGGCGAAGAGGTTGGACCGTGCACAGCTGACCTCACCAAACAGGCTGCGATCCAGTCTGAGCACACATTCCTGGCAGGTACCTGTAGGGCTGGGTGGGAAAGCTGAGCTGGAATCCCAGGTACTCCTTCTGGACTGGTGAGATCCAGGGAGCGCGGGATGCCAGGGGCTCCCTCCAGTGCACCCGCCACCTGGCAACAGCAGCTGGCTTAATCCCCCAGGCCTGCAGCTCCAGGGCTCAGGCAGTGGAAATTCTGCCTGCCTCGCTCAGGATCCTCCTGGGGACGGTTCAAGGCTGAGCCTCTAGGGGAGGGACCAAGGGCCCTGGGTGGGAGGGCTATGGATTGTGAGATTATACCGTCCTCTTTACGGAATCTGGGAAAACTGGGTCACCCTCTAGCAGGGCACGTTTCTGCCAAAAACAGCCAGTGAAGCCATGACACCGATGCACGATGTTATCTTAGAGGCGTGACTGTGGCTACTTTCCACCCGGGGCTGGATGGGATGTTTAATCAACACGTTGCCAAATAATGATTTTGCTGTAGCATTTTATTGATAACTAGAAAAGACTAGCTCACGGACTCTCTGTTCGATCCGGCAGACTGCCCGACTCCCCACTTCCCACAGGTAATTACCTGCTCCTAATTGGGTCTGAAAGCAGCGGGTTTATATTTAAAGGGAGGAGCACGGCACGTTTTGTATTTTTCCAGAGACCATGTGGATGAGAGTTTTGTGCTCTGGGTAACTGTGGCTTAAAGAGCCACATCCTTCTCTTAAGCTCTGTGTCTTTGGGGAAAATACATCACTTCCCAGAGCCTATGTCTCTCCATTTATAAATGGAAAGGAATGATGTGATGCTGCAATGAGATTAGGGACACAAAAGCAGCTCTCCCAGTGCCTGACACACGTGGGATTCTCAGGGATTGCTAATCTGTATCTTTCAACGCGGAAAGAAGTGGTTCCTAATCTCTACCTCTTGCTGCTCTGGGGTGTCTTGTAATATCCTCTACCTCCACACATAATGCCTCCTAGCTTATTATTTCCTATCAATTAAGTTTGCTTTTCAATATAGCTCTGTCAGGTCATCCAGACAGGTGAAGTTAGTCTGGCTGTACAGACGGGGAAATTGAGGTCGGCAGAGGGGAAGTGACCCGTCAAAGGTGGTCTCTCTTAACTAGATGATGGTGTCAGGGTTCGTTGCCACTGAGACCAAAGGGCTATTGAGCCTCGGGGAAGGAGAAGTGGGAGGAAAGCTGGAAGAATGCTGAGAAGACAGAGTGAAAGTTACAGTTTTCAGCCACGCCCTGGAGAGGTAAGAGGGAGCATGAACGAGTTCTGGCTCCCAGGAAGTGGGGTGAAAGATACCTAGGCTGGCTGGGGTGCAACACAGGGCTCCCCTTCCTGGGGGATTGGTGCTCCGGGGAAACCCGGCAAACTAAAAGGCCCAAGTAGGAGTGGAGGCAGGTGCAGAGAGCGGCCACCATCTAACAGCTTGATGAGCTTCAGAGAAGGGGTAGAACTCGCTTGCCTATCGCTCCGTGCTCGTTGAGACTGCAGAGTCGGGGCAAAGACGGAGCAAGGTCTGAGGTCTGCCCTGTGTGAGCCCCTTCCATTCAGCTAACACAGCCGTAAACGTTTGCTCGAGGTCAGCATACAGAAGAGGCTCCTGTGGGTGCCTGCCCCGACCCAGGGGATTCCGCCAGGTGGCCTCCTGCCGTCCTCCCTGGCTTCCGTGTTCTCCTGTCCCATTTTGGTGCTGGCTCTCTGGCATGTTCTTATACGATGCTGGGGATAGATTTAGATGAAGCATGGCTTTGGTCACAACCTCAACACGAAGACATGTTTGTTGACACTTCTTACTTCCCTACTAAAATTTCAGTGCTTCCAGGGCAGGGCCTTGACCTTCTCACCTTAGTACCTGCCCCTGCACCTGTACACGATAGGTGATTGCTGAATGAATGAATGAATGAAATGAATGAATCTGGCATCTCACCAATCACTAGTATTTAAGTTTCACAAGGACGACAAGGAATGTCGTCCGTCTTGCCCATTGCTGAACTCCACGTCTGGTACATGACGGGCATTCAATAAATATTGTGGAATGAATGAAAGGTTCATCTCTACCTCAGCAGCACTGGCCTTCTCCCTTTCCACTGATTCCTGCAGTGCTGGAGCTGGGAAACACTTTAGAGATGAACTGGTCCAAGTTCATTATCTCAGAGACAAGACGGTGTGACCTGGTGAGCTCACACACGCTGCTGAGTTGGGAGCAGAATCCTTGCATTCTGGCTCCCAGTCCAGGGCTCTTGACTCACTACCTGCTCCATCTTCAAGACGATTAACCACCTGGGGAGCAGAGCAGCAACCGGAGTCACATTCGCTCAGAGGCCTGCCTGCGCCAACGGCAAAAGCAAGGGCTCAGAGAATGTCTGAAAACCAAACTCAGGCTAATCTGTCGCTCAGCCAGTGAGACACTCAGCGTCTCCAGCAGGTGGACAGCAGAGCCAGAGCCTGAGCAGGGATGTGCGTTGGGTGGGCTTTCTCTGAGCAGTCCTGTGGCTGAACGCTCACATTGCCGGGGTCCCCGGGAGCCTCTGGGCCTCTGCCCCCGAGGGTTTGCTCCCTCCTTCTGGCTCCCTCGGTCCTTCGCCAGGGGGCTGCTGAAGCGCCATCGGCCTGCCTTCTTGCAGGTGAGTGTGAAGCAGCAGCACCGGCCTCAGGAGGCCTGGCTTCAAACGTTGGCGCTGCTGCTTCCCGGCAAGAAAACCTTGGGCAAGTTACTGCTCTTCTCTGAGCCTCAGTTTCTCATCTATAGACAAGGGGTTCAGTGGAATAAAGAACATAAACCTTGTGAGAGTATAAAGCATGGCGCCTGGTAGGTGTGGCCTGTGGTGAGCATCTAATAAGTAAATATCAGGGACTACAGGTGGCACTCAGGTTGAGGGAGGACTCAGTACAGCGCTTAGAGCCTCCATCATCAGACTCCCTGGGCTCGAATCCTGGCCTGGCTCCTTATCAGCTGTGTGTCCTGGCGCCCGTGATCCAACCTCTCTGTGCCTGAATATCCTTGTCAATCAGATGAAGGTGGTGATGGGGTTGTTTCCCTGGGTTTATGACAGATTCCAATATGTTAACTTGCAGAAAGCACTTCGAATAGTTTCCGGCACATGGCGAGTGCCAGATAAACACCGGCAATTCCACTCTTCCTATTACCTCATTTCAAAAACAGATTTCGGAGAGCCAGATTCCTTCTCCTGCAAGCCTCCGGGTGAAGAGATGAATGCAGACACCAAGACAATGGTGCCGACATCTAGCTTGTTGGCTGGTAATCGCATTTGCTTCTCCTTGTTGTTCCCAAGCACAGCCCGCTGCTGGTGGAGCCCCGTGCCTGGACGATGCTCCCAAGCTGAGATCGCTAGGCAATGACTCCTACACCTTACGCTGTAACTGGCTGCCAGCAGCGAAATTGCATTTGTATTGATCTAAAGAACACTTTATTGATCAAACACTGGGAAAGTAACCTTTGAAACATAAACCCATTATTTGAACAATGTGTTGCCAGGAATGGGCAGAGGCTGCTTTTATTTTCCTTGTTGGTCAGTTGGCCTTCCCAGGGCAGCTTCCCATACAGGTAGGTGGTCTGGAGACCTACCTTCCATGAGCACCTGAGCAATGACCACCTCTCAGGTCGCCAGTGCCATGACCCCCTTTTGCCCTCCACGTCTCTGTCCCTCTAGGCCTTCCTATTGGCAGGCTCTTCAGTCTCTAAATACTTTTTCCCCCGCATCCTTGCCTGACTCTCCCTTGCACAGCCTTTAAATCTCCCCTCCCTCCTTGATCTCACTGGCTGAGTGGGACGGCCCATCCTCCTTGGTGTTTCTGGATCATTCTGAGCAGTTGGGGGTGAGGATGAAGGGACCAGGTTGCCAGGACCTCCCCATGAAGCACTCACGGGCTGTCCCATCAGGTTTGGAGCACAAATTCATCTGAAGCCACTGTCCCCCACTCTTCCCCATGTCTGCTTCTGGATCGGACTTCATTAAACGTCATTAACCTAAATTCACGTTGGTGTGCGCTATTAGGAAACTTAGGGCCTCTAGGTGAAACATTTTTAGAAGGGAGGCATCACTCTGCAGCAATTTCCAGAATGACTCAATTAACGCGTGCACACAGAGGGCTTCAGTAGCCCTCATGGGGGAGCTAAAGATTTGTCCCCAGTTCCTGCCCTCAGTGGACTGACCATTTAGCCACACTAACTGGAGAAACCCACACAAAGGAGTAAATCACAGGAGGCAGGACTTACGAGGAGTTATGAGTGGCACAAGAATTCAGTAGAAAAGAATGGTCTCTTCAATAAATGATGCCAAGACGGCGGGATAGCCACATGCCAGAGAATGAAGTTGGACGCTTACCGCACACCCTATACAAGCAATTACCTCAAAATGGAACAAAGACCTATGTGTACGAGCTGAAACTATAAAACTCTTGGAAGAAAACTTAAGTGTAAATCTTCATGGCTGTGGATGAGGCAACGGTTTCTTAGATATGACACCTAAAGCACAAGCAACCAAAGGGAAAAAAATTGGACTTCATCAAAATTAAAACTTTTTAACTTCAGAGGATACCAACAGAATGGAAGGAAATGTATTCAAATCATATATATATTTTTTAAATTTTTGGCTGTGTTGGGTCTTCATTGCTGCACATGGGCTTTCTCTAGTTGCAGCAAGCAAGGGCTACTCTTCGTTGTGGTGCGCAGGCTTCTCATTGTGGTGGCTTCTCTTGTTGCGAAGCATGGGCTCTAGGCACGCAGGCTTCAGTAACCGTGGCATGCAGGCTCTGTAGTTGTGGCTCGCGGGCTCTAGAGCGCAGACTCAGTAGTTGTGGCACACGGGCTTAGTTGCTCCGCGGCATGGGAGATCTTCCCGGACCAGGGATTGAACCTGTGTCCCCTGCATTGGCAGGCAGATTCTTAACGACTGTGCCACCAGGGAAGTCCCTCAAATCATATATTTGATAAAAGTCTAGTATACAGAATATATAAAGAACTTTTACAACTCAAAAATAGAAAGACAACCCAATGTACAAATGGGTGAAGGATTTGAATTGACACTGCTCTAAAGAAGATAGGCAAGTGGGCAATAAGTACATGAAAAGATGCTCAACATCACCAGTCATTAAGGAAATGCAAATTCAAACCACAGTGAGGTACCACTTCACACCCATAGGATGGCTATTCTCAAAAGACAGAAACGACGAGTGTTGGCAAGGATACGGAGAAATTGGAATCCACATACACTGCTGATGGGAATGTGAAACAGTGCCGCCACTTTGGAAAAAATGTTGGCAGTTTCTCAAAAGGTTAAAGGTAGAGTTACCTTCTAAGTAACTTATAATGACAATTCCGCTTTTAGACATACACCCAGGAGAACTGAACTATGTTCACACAAAATGTGCCACACAAATGTTTACAGCAGTATTACTCTGAATACCCCAAAGATTGGAAACGACACAAATGTCTGTCAGCTGATGAATGCATAAATAAAATGTGGTTTTTTCATACAATGTAGTATTTTTTAGTCATAAGAATGAATGACATTTGGATACTTGCTATAACATAAATGAACCTTGCAAACATTATGTTAAATGAAACAAGCTAGACATAAAGGCTGCATATTATATGATTGCATTGGTGTGAAACATCTGGAGTAGGCAAATCCCTAGAGAAAGGAAGTAGATTAGTGGTGCCAGGAGCTGGGGTAGGAGGACATAGCGGGTAACTGCCCAGTGAGTACAGCATTTCCTTTTGGGGTGATACATAAAAAGGGTGACTTCTACAGAATGTGAGTTAGATCTCAATTTTCAAAATAGAGTGGCACAGACCCAGGGTGCTTTGGGTGGTCTGTTGAGAGAGGGAGCCATTAGGTCAGGACACAGCTGGGGGGAGGGGCCCACTCTCCTTCCTTGTGATTTCGCCCCGAGGGCGGCAGCGTCCTAAGATGACCCTTGTGACCCAGAGCACGAAGAGGCATCACTCTAGGTAAATAGGAGTCTCACAGCCCAGGCTGTTGAGTCCTCCGTGCAGTTTTCAAGGGGACTTACCTTTTGGTTTTGAGTTTCCATTCCTCTTGGAGAAGAGAGGCAGAAGCTGTTGACAAGCCTGGAAATCGGAAATGTAAATGAAAAAGGCAGTCCCGCGGGAGTTGAACACACAGCCTCCCCGGCTCAATCACCTTGTCGGACAGAGGCTCCCGGCTCAGGGACTTGGAAGCATAACCTGCTGAAATGGTTTGCCGTCCATCTCTCAGACCAGGCAAGCAACCCTGGGCATCATGCCATAAGGAAGCAAATGGGCTGTCACTTCATGTGTAAGGCCAAGCACATGAGCAGAAGAGCTCCAGTCTCGACCACGATGTGGAATGGAGGGAAACAGTTTGGGAAACGTTTTTGAACCCGATGGACAGGATATTATGGTTTAGGGTGGACACCTGCTCAGGAATCAATGGAATGGGCTGGTTCTATTTATGGAGGCCGAGGGCAAATCCTGCATCTACCCTGTGGGCAGTGGCAGGCAGGCTGGATGCATTCCCGGAGAGCATGTGGGCAGGAGCCTTCATCCCACAGATGCTCAGAGAGGCTGAGTGACGTGGCTACAATGACAAAGCTTACTGCCTGCAGATCCAGGGTTGGAAGCCATATTGCTGCCCTTGTACTTATTGTTTCACTCCTTGGACAACTCTTCCTGTCTAATGACAGATTCAGTGATGCCTGGTCTTTTGGCCGGAACTCCAGAGAATTTCTCTCTCTTCCTCCACCACCACCTCCTTCCCCTCCTCCTCCTCCTATTTCTTCTTCTCCTTCTCCTCCTCCTTCTTCTCCTTCTTCTTCTCCTTCTTCTTCTTCTCCTTCTCCTTCTCCTTCTTCTTCTTCTTCTTCTCCTCCTCCTTCTCCTTCTCCTCCTCTTCCTCCTCCTCCTTCTTCTTCTCCTTCTTCTTCTTCTTCTTCTTCTCCTCCTCCTTCTCCTTCTCCTCCTCTTCCTCCTCCTCCTTCTTCTTCTCCTTCTCCTTCTCCTTCTCCTTTTTCTTTTTCTCCTCCTCCTCCTCCTTCTTCTTTTTCTTCTCCTTCTTCTTCTCCTCCTTCTTCTTCTTCTCTTCCTCCTCCCCCTCCCCTCCCC